>NC_060888.1:25741768-25936768 GCF_014805685.1 Silurus meridionalis | reverse complement strand
ACTTATTATGCGGAATAGATTCCTTAGACCAACCCTATATCGCTTTCGCTCTGACGTTCCTCAATTTCCACACACAGCTTTACTTCCTAAGACGTCCTATTGGACGAGTGGAGAACCAGATATGGCTGGAAAAGTTAGAGTTTATGTAGCAGTGTTTGCATTTACATTAAATGGAAGGGAGGAGGAAAATTTATTATTATAATAACTAATAAAAAAGGGCCGGATGTGCATTTTTTTACATTTGTGCACTGAATGTGTTTTGAGCAAAAAAAAGCAGTTAAGGTAGTGAGTCATTTGTACCAATGTCAAGCTTGAAACAGTCTTGTCTTAGATTGGGCCATTATTTAGCAGAAGAAAAATTATTTGGCAACAAAAACAAAAAAGTCATTTGAAATGACTTAAATTAAAACTTGGTCATAATGTTTAGAAATGGCTTTCATGTGCTTATATACGGTTTAGTATCATCTTGTTTTTTTTTTTTATAAGAACCGTCGGGTGAATTTGACTCAAAATATTTTCACTTGTTAACATGACAATTTACCCAAAGAAATTAAAATGAAAGCAGGAAAATATTTTAGGCTAAAAATAACCAGAAATAAAACCCTTGAATGCTAGTTTTCCATCGCTGATTCATAATTTTAAAAAGAGCCTACAGCAGAACATCACGTATGTATATACAGTCAATACATTTTAGCACCTTCCAAACTTTTAGTCACAATCAGCACAATTTCCACTGGAACTGAAATTCCTATCTCATGACGTCAAACGTCATCCTTCTGCCAAAAATCTGTTCGATTTTCATGCATTAAACATAATGCGCTCGAAATGAAATCAGATCAACCGAAAAAGTCTGGAGAAGCACCTGCTCTTTCAGCACCTGCTCTTTGATCATATGCAAATTCGGAGCACATGACCTTCGCTTCACCTTGGCCAGAAAAGTTCATTTTAAGGAAAGGATAATACACACAGGTTTGCTGTTATAGAAAAACAATCAGTGCGGGGGAGGTGTGATGCAGCCTGACTTGAAGCGGAGTTACTGTTAATCATTTTCCAATAACAACTCGTCCTGGAGAACTTTGTTTCTGTTCGTAGTAAATGACACGCCGTATGCTTTTTTTCATCCGTTTACAGCAACAATGCAAAACTGTTCTCGCTCACGTTTATAGCAGCTGTAAACATTGGCTCTCTTAGTAGCCTGTTTTATTTTTTTTTTTTACATTTTATTGATTTATTAGACCCACCCATTTTTTGTGACCAACAAAGCATGAATCGTTAGCTTTGTAAACAAAAACAAAAAAAAAACAGTTTTATCGCTCTGGAGATTTTTTATCAAATCAAAAAAATGCTGTTACTACGGAACTAGCGCGAGCGTTCATGAATATGAACCTGAACTATAAGAAACACCTCCTGACCAATCAGAATCAAGGATTAGGGTTTAATATGCGACGCTTTTCTGATAAAAAGTTGTCCGTGAATTTAATTCTGAATTCGCTATTGATGAGTTTAACGACTCAATAATTTCCTGAAAAATTTATGCGTAAAATAACAACGAACGTTTTCATTTGCTTGGAGTTTTTCTTTTTTTTTAACCACATTAAATGTTAAGATTTCAGGTTGAACTGTATCACTTTTTTGTATTAGTTTCACGGTAATTACTGAATAATTACTAACATAGGCACATCTCTTCAATATATCATACAGTGAGGCAAAGTATTTGAGTAAATGTACTTTGTTACTGTAGTTAAAAGTAATTTTTTTTGCTACTTTCTAGTTTTACTGAGTATCAAAGATATAAGCAACTTTTACTCCATTTATGATCCAATAGATGTACTTTTTACTCCACTGTATTTTGGATATTGTGTGTTAAATCTTACATTTTATACATCTGTTAAAGATCATTAAGACTCAACACTCCTCTACACACATCTGCTTCCTGTAAGTGACTTTTTAAAAACCAGCTTCTGTTAAAGTTAAATAAAAATATTGTTCTTTCTGACACTGAGAGGTGCATCAATTCTATTGATCTAAAATCGTTTACTTTAATTTGATTTGTCCATTAATTATTAATGGTTATTCTACTTTGTGACGTGATACTATCATTTTATTGGGTAATGGAACCAATTTATTGTTTTTTTAATCTTTTTTGATCTTTGTTTCATTCTGATTCACAACAGAGGCTGTTTTGTTGATCTTGGATTTACAATTCGATCTGTATTTCAGAAAACAAAACTTCGCAAATCAGTCGTTTTTGGCTGTGTCTCAGCGTTGAGGACAATATGACTCAAATACTATTCAAATCAGATACTCGAAGACTTTCACTCAAGTCCTATTTGAATTGGTGAATTTTAACGTGTAATTGAGTACGTTTTGCAGTAAGGTGTCTATACTTTTACTCAAGTATGATTTTTAAGGTACTTTTTACACCTCTGCTATCATATATTATATTTCTTGAATTCTATATTCACTCTGCTTTTAGATCTCTGAGAGAGGGAAAAAAGTGTGTGTTCGAATATGCATGGATGCACTTCCTGTCCACGGTCAAAAACATGGTTCGAATGCAGGAGTCATCCGGGTTTTGTTTGTTCATTTACAGCTGATTAATTTCCCGGCAAACTACTTTCTTTAGTGTCAGTGCTGTGGCTAGCGCTCTGTCACCCTCAAGTCCCTCCCAGACGCTCGAAAACAGTGTGACAAGTCAATTAAATGCACATTTTTATCACATTTTTCATGTCTTGTTGTCTGGAGAAATAAGGTGTCTGTGTCACAGCTCTTGAAAGCACTAAAACCTGATTTTGAATCATGACCACCACTAGCAGCAACACCAGAGCGTACCGCAGAGTGAGCTGCATCACTCATTAGCTAACTGTGGGGAAACTCAGAGACGCTACTCGCCCTGCTCAGAGTCTATGAAGCTGACTATGAGTCAGCAAAACGGCAGGAAAACCACAGAAAACATCAGCAAATCCGATCAATATGTAGGTGACGACTGAACGGCAATAAACTGACAACATCACCTCGAGGATGGATGTCACCCCTGTACGATCCGGCACACTTTAACGGCAAAGACGGTGTCTTCTCCACCGTGACTCACTTTGTTTACTTTTGCATATTCAGGTTGAGGGAAACCCCATTCTGCCATTTATGACCAAAGTGTCTCCTTTTAAAAGTTATTTTTGACAGCCTGACACTTCAGTTCAAAGATGTTTCCCAGAGGTAATCGAGGAGCTATGAAACATGCGCCGAACAATAGGACAACGCCGGGATCTGCTCCGACATCTCCCCATTCACCTGCATTGTTCTTCTACCTCCAGGCTCACTTTGTATGCATTGGAAAAAACTCTTTCGACAACTTTACCTGTCACAATCTTGCAGCTTGAGGCGCTCACCCCCCCGTCTATTGTTTTAGCTTCCTTCCCAGGCAAACGGGACGTTGTCTCGGTGTCATAATAAAAAAACGGTTCTGTCTCAAACCAGTCGGGGCGTTAGCCTTTAAAAGTATAATTGGCTGCACTAGTTTGTTTCGCTCAGAAGCCCTGAGGCGGTCTGGGTACAAAATCGTCAAACTGGATTTTCTGTGCAATAGACAAGAAAGTCTCAGAGTGACAATTCAGTGGCAGAGCAGCTCAAGAACTCGTACTAAACCAGTGCAACGAATGCACTATCGACACAAGTTTGCGGACACTCGACCATATGATTGCTATGTGCTTTTTGGACGTCCCATTCCACATTTACTCCCAATTTGCTCTTATAATAACCTCTGAGCTTCTGGGAAGTTGTTTGGAGTTTGGAGTGTGGGGAGCGAACATCTTCCAAACCAACCCATGTCAAGCAATTCAGCACGTGGCTTTATTTGTGTATAGAAGCATTTCCATGACGGATTACTTTTGGGTCCCCTAGTTAAGATGTAGGGAATTTAAACGCTATGGCATTTAAACGACATTCCTATACAATTGTGCGCCTCCAACTTTCTGCTAAGTTTTGTGTTTAATAGTTTTGGGAAAACAACTGATGGCTAAAAATATCAGGTGTCCCAGTACTTGTCTATAAAGTGTATGTATCTAAACAGAAGCCTTATTTGGACGGTATAAATTGTACATGTGGAAATGGGGATCAGTTCATTTATCACTGGGGTTACTGTTTCTGGGGTTTTGATCCTGCCCAAAAAATGCCATGCAAGTAAGTGCTCAAAGATGATGTCATAATTTGCAGTTAGCTGCTTAGTGGTTTGGACTTTGAATCCAAAGGTTGTGAGTTTAAATGTTGTCTCAAAGCTGCTTTACAGAACTTATGAACGAGTGTATAAGTTTAGTTCCTATACGTTTGTTTCTTGTAAGTTTATCCCTAATGATTGAACCAGTAGAGACTGTGGCAAGGAAAAGCTCCCTGAGATGGCATGAAGAAGAAACCTTGAGAACAACCAGATTCAAAAGGGATCCCATCCTCATTACCGAATGTCCTTTCATTACAGTTCCATCATTGTTAAGGCGTGCAGTGATGGGGGATTAAATGCGACCTGTGGTCCTGATCTATTGTTATAGACTGTTAAAATAAAGTCCAAATCCATCCTCAAAGTTCTGGAGTTACTTAGTAACATCATGAATCTTTAGGCTGTTGATGTGGAACCAGACCCCAAAATGGTCAAAAAGAGATATCCATCCAGAGGGAGGGCAGTGGGATGAATCGGGCAGATCTAAAAAGGAGAAAAAGACAAAAACAATGGACGATGGTACTTCTTGAGCATGTTTAACTTGATGGAGGGAGACAGAGAGAGAGAGAAAGAGAGAGAAAGAGGGTAGAGCGAGACAGGGAGAGAGAAAAAGGATTGTTAAGCATTCAGTGTATCATCATGTATGCATCATTAAAATATTAAATCCATGCCTCATAAAAAAATATCTTTCACATTGCACCGTATTGTATTCAGGTTCAATGGTATCATCTCGCTAATTCATAAACCAAAATCGCTGTATTGTATCGCAGCAGTTCAGTGGTTTGGTCCACAATCGATCAGTACTTTTGAATCATTTTGCAGATTCAACAGTGTCACCGAATATCAAAATCTCACTTTTTAAATGAAAATCCTATAGTGTCATAAGAATATTACATTATTTAATATCGATTCAAGAATCAAGACTTTACTGTCACATGTCCAGGAAACAGGAAAGTTTGTCAGTTTGAAGTAAATTAAAGCAGATTCAGTGGTACTGTGACGTCTAATTTGTTCGATTTTGTGTTTTGTTACATCATTAATTATATTTCTATTGTAGACTCGATCACAGCAGCATCAAATATCGTATCGTTAGCTTATGAATCAAAATCATATCGTATTATACCAGATCCAGCGGAATGATCAGAAAGATCATATAATTTCTATGTGAATCTAAATTCAATCAGACATCTAATCGAAATTGCGTCATGACATCGAAGTCTGAATTTCAAACTCCTGTGCGGCCACAAGCCCTTCGACGAGCGATTCGAATCCTACAAACGCAGTTCGTTTTAAAATAAGCATCAGTCACGCCTCGGCGAACACGTCAACACATCACGTTACGACAAATGAAAAATGTTTCGTCACTCGTCGTATGATTAGAACTCCTCAACATCTCTTGCGATGAAACTCGTCGATTTTACCGCTTCAGTCTCGGGGTAAAACATGAGCATGAAGAGTCTCATGTTGGCTCGTGAACGATCTCTTTTGGGCTCACAATTTCCTGAACGAATTGCCAAAGAGTCCCGAGGTATTAGATTAGATTAGATTAGATTAGATTAGATTAGATTAGATTCAATATTGTCATATATGAAAGATATGAATAAATAATGATTAATATGTAAATATGATATGATTGATATGAATATAAATAAACAGTACATGGAAAGTGGGTTTTATACAATGAGTGCAATAGTCATGGATAGTGCAATGCAGGAGATATTGTATACAGTGTTTATGAAAAGGTTATTATACATATGTGATATGGAGATTGCAAAAAAAAGGAGGCTATTATACACAGTATGTGCGATGGTTATAATAATGTATATGAGATTTGTTGAAATGTTTGTGATGACAATGTACACATCATGTATTCTTGGTTTGGAAAATCAAACTGTTGGTTTTCCAAACATATGCAATCTGTACAGCATTGCTGGATACCTCTTTAGGAATTATGCTATAAATAACATCTTGTCTTTCTCTGCCTTCTTGACATTTACTTAATATAAAAGCAAACACAATTCGCTCTCAGCGCGTTAACCCCTGGTCAAACAGTTTCCACATGCTCCTGTGTCTGAAAAGGTTTTGTTCATTGTACAGTCCTGTACGTCTAAATCCCCCCCCTCCTCTTCTTTTTTTCCGTTTTGACAGTTTCCAAGCTTACAGGAGACCAAATGAAAACTCAAAAGCATGCAGGTCTTAAAATATGGGATTTCTCTCCTGGCCACCTTTAGGGGAATTCCACCTAATTTAGACTAAGACGTATTTTCCACCAAAAAATAAAAGAAAACTTTCAATATATGCTTCATTGGACTTCACAGCTTTATATTATAGTCCAAACCACAAAGGGGCCATACTGTGTCTGGAGAAAATCCATAGCATGTGTTTGCATATTGTGCAATATTGTGACGTGATGAAAGCGTCTAAGAGCGGCTCCTGTTTTGTGTCGTTGCAGGAGGTGCCGACCAGCTGGCAGGTCCTTGGCACGGTTCCATACAGGTAGGAGGTGATGTAAGGAAACCCCGCCTGTTTGATTTGTGCTCGGTGGACAGCTTTGTCCCAGATGTTGACTCACTCTGGTTCTTCGTTGATTCCCAAGAACCTCGGAAGTTGACTTTGGCAGTAAATTACCTCAAGGATTAGGCGTGACTATGGTTTGATTCTTTGCCAAAAAATGTCCATTAAGATGTTGGAAGAGATCTTTCATGAACCTTTCTGTGATATACCGTTGGTTTATTGGAGAAAGGACAATTAGACATGAGGATGGTGAAGAAACCATCCGTTTGCTTAGCCTATGAATAGTATGTTCCTCAGAATGAGGGTTTGATAGGGTTTGGAAATGATTAACCCAAAGTTCTTTAGCACTGAGGATTGGTGCAGACCCCTGACCCCTTTTTTGCGAATTCATCTAAAAGAATTGTCCTTCTGCTTTTGTTTATTTAGGGAATAAAATGTTTTGATGTTTCTTTATTTTTTCACTGTCTCTACAGCCTCATTTTCTTTTACCTTAGGCAATACATAGTTGATCTGCATGCTTTTGGTTTCATGTAACTGTGAAGCAGGAGGTGTTGCACTATAAAAGCACCATCAGCATAATAACCTGAGTTGTGCATGTCGCCACTTTGCCCTGGGAATATGTTTTAGTCAGTGGTGACTCATTCAATCTTCCCAATAGCATCTCTAATGCTAAAGGTTAGATTTGTGCTTATGCTTTGTGGTGAATGCAAGCAAGCTGGGGAAGGTTCTTCAAAACCATGTAAAGCACATATACGCTCTGTCTCACACAGAAGACAATCAGGAAAAAAACAAGTCACTGCAGTGTTCAAAGCAAACATACGTCATTCTGCATTTGCGATAAATAATTACATAAGCAATGTTTTGATTGTTGAATTGCTCCCTTTTTCGTTTGGGTTGAAGGCAGGGAGTAGATTTTTCTAGTTGTTTTTCTTGCATAGTTAAATTATTTTTAAGAATAAAAAGAATATATATTTTTTCTAGAATATATTTTTTAAATGAAATGATTTTTTAAAATGAGTTTTGCCATTTATTTTCAGACTATGTTAATGAAATTGATGAGTTAATTCTTAATTCGTGAATTAGTCGTAAGATCTAGATCAAATCTTCACATGGTAAAGTTTCCATTTGTTCTTCTATAGCATTCACTCAGCTTTATTATCCATCTTAATCCTGCTTTCCGGGTCGTACTGGATCGCTGTGTATGAACTGTATTGGGACTTTTTGTTCCTCCAGTGCATCACAAAGCACCATGCACACAGACGTCTACAACTAGCAGGAAATGAAACCTATCCGCATAGCTTCGTGTTTTTGGACGGTGTGAGGAAACCAGAGAATCCAGAGGAAAACACACATGAACATAGGAAGGTAGAACATGCACAAATCCCACACGGAGTGCAACCCAAACCCCTGGCAGAGATGTTCCTCACTCTGCCTTACTCACTGTATATATAGCTCTGAAAACTACATGACTGAATCCAGCAACCACAAGCGAAGGTGAAATTGGGGTTACCCCCTGGAGTGAAATGGGAAAAAACTGCATTTAAAAGTTTCTTCTGGTTTTGCTGCAGGAGCATCATGGACAGTTTGACAGCTAGTGTATGATCACAAACCGAAATGTTTACGCACGATGTCCATTTTTTTTTTAATTAAAATTTGAAATTGACCCAGTAAATAAAGTCAGACTTGTTCAATGCTAAGAAATATAAACGAAATAATAAATAAATTAATTAAAAAAAAAAAATATATATATATATATATATATATATATATATATATATATATATATATATATATATATAAACAAACTGATTTAATAAATAAACAAATACTTAAATGGGTTCTCACTTCCTGGAGAAAATCCCCCCCAAACAAAATTAATAAATAAACAAACAAATAAAACAAATAAATAAAGTCAGACATTCAATATGTAAAGAAACAACAAACAAACCAATACATTAATAATGATGTATTCCTTATTTGAATACAAAATAAATAAACAAATAATCAAATTATTAAATAGTTTGAGACATTCACTTTGTTAAGATAATAAACAAATAAACAATCAACAAAGAAATAAATAAATAAAGTCAGATATTCACTATGTGAAACAAACAAGCAGATAAACAAATAAGTAAATAAATAGATGCATTCACCATGTGAAGAAGAAAAAAACAAATTGAAAGAAAGTGTGGTATTGTGTAAAGGACAAAAAATAAATAAACAAATAAATAGGGACATTTACCATGTGAATGTAAAACTATCAATATAGTCAGACATTCACTACGCAAAGGAACAATAAATATAGAAACAAAAAACAAATAAATAAAGCGAGACATTCAGTTTGAAGAATTTATGTCTTTAGACAATCTATTATATATTTTTTTTGGTTTCAAAATAAAATCTTTTGACTGTTTCTCATTTATCTGGCTGCTTGATGGAATTCACTTGCAGAGGCATTTGTTGGGTTTTCCCATGCAAACACACTCATGCATCAGCTACTCTCTCTCTCCTTTTATGTACACCCCCTACACAAACCTTCAACATGGTGTGTATTTGTTCTACACGACTAAATTATATTCATTCAACTCAGAAAATTTCTCTCTGCTCATGGTTTACTTGGTGCTGATTAGTAAAGGGGTTTCATTTCACTCTCAGTGACACATCAGCATTGTATTTACTTCGAAATGTCTTGTACGTCTCTCATCATAAGTACAAGCTGTTGAATTACAGCTGTATTCCTGTAAACGCTCACATGTGAGGTTTCTCTCCATTCTATCTTTAGTTCCATTGAAGGCGAAACCACATTTTTATTTCTGTACTTCTCTATTGGATGCTACACTTCTCTAGTCTGAAAGTGATTCATTGTAAGTTCTCAATGGGAATGTCCATAACCCTGTGTAATAATTTAGCTCGCTGACTAATTTTAAGCTAATTTTCAACAGAACGTTTTTTTTTTGGTCTGGAATTTGTCTGGATGCCAAATCATAAAATCAGAGCTATAAGCCAGAGTATGTGTGTTTTAACTGTAATAAAAAAATGGTGCCAACGAAGTCTGCAAATATGATTTCGAACAGACTTACTGTCTACTTACTGTAGTTTTTCTCACCTTCGTAATTTTTGACGCTTTTTCAGCTGCTGCAGTTTTGCCGTCTTAACACTGTTTCTGTTCCTGATTCATATTCATTAGTTAAAATTGAAAGCTGTAGGTAATGTTGGTTCAGCTTATTTTAATTAGTTGAAGATAGATTTGTGTAAGAGATAAAGGCATCTAGTATGAATATCTAGGTATACTGTTCGGTCTTAGAAATCTCCTTCGGCATTCGGATCCCAAATAATTCAGTTTACTGTGATCTTATAGTATGATGTGACACTGTCTGACATATTGGGTTAAGGATTGTTTTGGGACAAAAAAATTGGGACACCTGACTTTTCCAGACGTATGTGGTTTGTCCCCAAACTGTTACCACAATGTTGGAGGTACACAATTGTATAGGACGTCTTTGGAGGCTGTAGCATAAAATTCTCCCCTTCATTTAAACTAAGAGAACTAAACCTGTTCCAGGATGGCAATGTCACTGTGCATGGAGTGGAAGATCTCGTGCTATAGAGGTTCCAAGAAGCAGAATCTGATTTATCTTTATTGCTAAACATCATCGGTTGCATGTACGAGGTGCTAGCTCTGCTTACAAGAAAGTATTTTATTTATCTATGTTTACACACTGTCACCTTCAAAATAGTCCCCTTACATAGCAATACAGCGCTCCCCACATTCCTGCCACTTTTGGAAAGTGTCCTGGAAGTCTTCTTTTCAAACCATGTCAAGCACCTTCTGCTATTTACTCTGGTGTCAAAACGGCGACCTTTGAGCTGGAGCTTGATCTTCGGGAAGAGGGTGAAGTCCTTCACAGTCCACAGGAGCAAAATCTGTATAGTAAAGTGGGTGAGGAAGTGAGATCATGTGGATTGTTCTCCGACGATCATCATGCACAAGTTGCTGAATGATTTAGACATTTCGGGGATTGAGCTCGGAGATCTTTCTGATCTCTTGTCATCTAGCGGTTTGTCGTATGTCAAACGTACTGTATGTCATGTCAAATGTCTCTCTAGCAGATTTGCCCAGTTTCATGCAGAATCGCAAACGTAGTAACGCACGTGATCAGAATAGCACCAGTTAGCAAAAACTCAAAACTTTTTTAAAACCTCAATATAATGCAATATCGTTTTGAACATGTGCTTCTGTCCCACACATTCTGTTGGTGATGACATGGCAGACAGTAGACACATTTTGTGTGTGAATCAAACTTCTTGGCGAGTTGCGCAAAAGAGATAAAAAAAAAAAAATGATTAGCATAGAAAAGTGCCAGTGCTGTTCTCTTGCTCTACAATGCATACTTGGAAGGATATGTTGTGCAAAACATTCTGCGAAACTCTGTTTTGAAGAAGTTTGAATGTCAAGAGGAACAGGGATGGGCAGTATTTATAATACATGTATTTCAAATACATATTTCAAATATAAAATAGGATTTGTAATTTGTATTTGAGAGGGTCGATGAAAATGGCTTCATATTTTGTATCAAAATACTTGAGTGTTTAACTGGTCAATCACACTGCAAGCCACCAATCAGAGTAGAGCGCACGTTTTGGTTTCAACTTGCTTGGCAGTGGCAAATTTAGGAGACATGGGCAGCTGCCCAGGTAGGCATCTTGTCAGTTAGGCAGCACTGGGGGTCCACGCAAATATATATATATATACCGATAATTTGCATGGTCGACGTATATCATGTCACGGTTGAGACTCGGAGTGCGCACCCCCCCCAGAGAAGTTCCTTTACTTATACATTAAGAAAGGAGAGGCAGAGTTGGGTGACGTCACATCAGTAAGGAGAGCTGAACCCAAAATCTAATTATGGATTCAATTCAATTCATTTTTATTTGTATTGCGCTTTTAACAATGAACATTGTCTCAAAGCAGCTTTAGTGAAGATGTTCTTCATAAGTAAGTTTGTCCCTAATGACCAAGCTAGTGGCGACTGTGGCAAGGAAAAACTCCCCAAGATGGCATAAGGAAGAAACCTTGAGAGGAACCAGACTCAAGAGGGAACCCATCCTTAGCTGGGTTGCACCGAATGTCCATTTGTAGCAGATATACGATGTTGCAGGGTACAGTGATGATGACCAGAAGCGAAAAGTAGTCCTGAGTCAGTGTAGCAGACTGTTGACATTAACTACAGTCCAAATCCATCCTCAAAGCTCCTGATCTTACTCCGGAATTTCATGGAACCACCCAAGGTGTTGATTAGAAACTCTCAAGCTGCACAGAGTGGCCTCCAGTCGAAAAGAACACTAATGGATGACTGGATGACAAAAAAGGTCTAAACCTTCAGGAGCCCAATTCAGAAAAACAAGGAAAGAAGTAGGGGGGAAACATGCAAACGTGTAGTTAATTGTGCAGTAATGCATTTAGGGTGGTAATTATACTGTACATGGAAGGGACCTCTCAGAAATGTATTGTGGACTGCTTTAGGAATATGTTCTTACTCATCCAGTGACTGTAGCTGATGCAGAGACGAGCTTTTCAGAGCTAAAACTCATCAGTGGGGGAGACATTGGGACATAACGTGATTCACCCAGTGCTTCATTCAAGCTGAAACCACCATTGCCGGTTGACGGTATCTATTTAGCACCAACATACAATTCAGCTTCAGTTCAACATCAAGCAGAACATTTAGAGAGGAACAAATGATAAAGAAACTCGCAACACAACACCTGTGGCCTTATTTGTGTGATTATTTTGCAGTCGTTGAAAAAAAGGTTTTGGGCTCGTGATCATTTGAATAGATACAGTCAGTCAGTGTTTGACTCATTAATACCATTCTTTTAATAGATCAGTGTGCTGAGAGGAACATTAGAGTCTTTTCACATCAACTAAGCTGATTAAGCAACAAGTCTTGATAAGCAAAGAGAATGATATATAAGACATTCATAATACAAATCATAATACTTAGATACTTAAATACATTTGAAGGCAAATACATTTGTACTTTTACTCAAGTGAACGTTTAAAGAGAGCAATGTTACTTTAATGGAGCAGTATTTTACCTGCTGTATCTCTACTTACATTTACAATTACGTTTGCGGCATTTAGCAGATGCCCTTGTCCACTGGTTTGCAAGATTACAAACTTTTATAAATATAACTCTTGAATTTTACAAAGCAAACTTGGAAAGTGCTAATTTAAGTGTTCCAGGAAGAGGTAGGTGTTCAACTGTTGCTTGTAGATAACCAGTGCTTCCGCTGTATGGACATCTAGGGGAAGTTCATTCCACCACCACGGTGCCAGAACAGAGAAGAGCCTTGAAGTATACTTACCTCTCATTCTGAGAGAAGGTGGTACCAGTCGAGCAGTGCTGGAGTATCTCAGACAGCGTGGTGCAGTGTGAGGTGTGATGAAGTCTCTGAGGTGAGATGGTGCCGGTCCATTTTTGGCCTTGTAGGCCAAAGTGTTCTGAATCTGATACATGCCAGTGTAGGGAGCGCAGCAGTGGGGTGGTGTGGGAGAACTTCTACTCAAGTACATGCTTTGTATAATTCATCCACCACTGCAATGAATGACTGCCTGACACATATATTTATGATTAACAATCAAATGGTTAATTAGTTAGAAACTAATGCAAGTGCAATCAGTTGTCTTTTTATGAATGACTTGTTTGCTATTGAGTCTTTGTTGATGATTCAGTGTAGTCCTTTGTTACCAAACACCAAGTAACTAAATCAGGATACAATTGTAAGTAATTCATTAAACATTTAATGTAAACATTAAACTGTTGGTTAATTTAGAACTAACCTTTATCTGGAAGATCACAGGGATAGATATGTGAATATTTGATCTGGTAACTGTTTGTATGTGTCAGATTTGTTGGGTGACTCGGCCAGAGAAAAGCTGTTGCTATTAAACATTGTTTACTTTGTCAACTGAGACAGTGTAATGTTGAAGGAACAGATCCAATAGGCCAATTGATAAAAGGTTTGCGAAGAAATGTCATAATCCCTCGTATTTTTTTGGGGGGATTTTTTAAATACAAAAATACAGTAGTTTATTTTTGATACCTGGTGTGTCTGCTGTGTTTTTGAGTTAATTTTGAGACACTTAACGTTAAGGTATTTTATTTAAAAATACATTTTGATGTGTCTTTCCCAACCCTGAGAAGAAATTTACACAATGCCATACCTGTGTATTTTTACTCTTTTGTCACTTTTCCTTAATGAAACGGTTTGGTTTAATCCAATGGGTCAAATTTCGGACTAAAACATAAAGGTACCGGTTGGATCAGGCCAAACTATCCTAAGTCCAGGCTTCAGTATAAAGTCAATGTAGATCCTAAATTGTATATACTTAACATATGTTTGTTCATTACTTATTTGTTTCCACATCGAGAATGACTCGGCAGTTCCAATGTGTGACTCGGCGCACTGGTGCTCAGATTAAGTTTCTCTTTCTCGGGCTGAGCCTCTGCAGCTGTCTCCCATAGCTGAGCTACACAGTTTTCCCAACCCTGTGTTGTGTGATGGAATCGGACCTCCTTAGCAAAACTGCACAAAAAAATGTGTGTGCATGTGTATGTCAGTTCTCATCAGGATTTAAAGGTCGTAAAGTTGCAGTTCCTTTTCCATCATTCGTGCAAATGACACACTGAAAGTGAGCGAAGACACTAAGGTACCATTTTTTTTGTTTATTTGTTTGTTTTGTTTTTAGATTTGATTTGCTATTTGAAAAAAAATATCTCTTGCGCTAAATAAAATGTTTTAAAGGGGTTTGGATTAGGCAGATTTCTCAAGTGGGGATTTTTCTCTTCATATGTTCTGTGTACAAGTCATCCGACTTGTAATTCCCACCTCAAAAGTGGCACAGTCTGAATGAGAACACTTCTTACCCCCTTTAAACTCGAATGTGTCTAATTGAGAAGAAACACTCACATCCTTGTATAATTTTACGGCAGGTGAGGCAAGGTCACGCATCGGCTGCCTCACTGTAAAATGCAGCGCTGTAAATGCTCCCCTTTAACTATTTATCATTTTTTAAAAATCCTACCATATCCTCCCTCCCGCTGTAGATCTTAGCCCAAAGGATGAGCTCAGGTGATAAAACTGTTTAATTTTTTTTAAACCACTTCCTCCTGAGGCTTTCCTGCTAAACTCTTGCAGTCATTCTGAGTCTAGTTTTGCACAGAGATTATGAGTCGGGTGCTTGATGGACAGGGGTATCTGTTTAAAAGGGTAAACTCTAAGCTTTAAGATTGGACTACTTGTTCATTGAGAGTAACCCTAACCCCTTACCACATATCAAATGGCAGTGGGTTCCACTCTTAGTGTTGTCTAACAGCTTAAAGAAAATAAAGGAAACATCTGGTGTTTGCTGCACCAGATCACAACAGCCAGCACCCAGAATAGGAAGAGTGCTGCAATCAGGCCTCGAGTAGCACTGAAGCAGATACTGCGCATGCCGTTATACATTTCCACCACAGATCATACAGCTGTACGGGTGCTGGTGTGTGTGCGGATGTGTGTTTTTGTTTATGGGTCTCTGGGTCTTATCGACTTCAAAGGAGATTATTTGAGGTAATTCCACTGTCACGTGTACAAATGCAAAATGATCCTAGTGCTGGTACTAGTCCTGGGAAATTGTAGCTTAGTGGTTAAGGATTGGAATTTAGAAGGTTGTAAGGCATAGCCCTTAAAACCTGGTCAGTTGTATGAATGAAATAAATAAAGATGCTTTATACTTGCCATTTGTACTTTACAGCACAGTAAATTTCTTTCTTCGCATGTCCCAGCGGTGTTAGGAAGCTGGGATCAGAGCGCAGGGTCACATGATACAGTGCCCCATGGTGCACAAAGCATTAAGGGCCTTGCTCAAAGGACCCCAGAGTGGCAGCTTGGCGATACCGGGGCTTGAGCCCCCGACCTTCTGATCAGTAGCCCATTGCTTACTGTAATTTTAAGTCAGGTGGTGGGATGTGGTAGCTCAGTGGTTAAGGCATAGGACTCTGGATCAAAAGGTCACAATATTAAATCCCAGGACCACCAGGCTGCCACTGCTGAGCTAGAGCAAGGCCCTGAACTGATCGGTTGTAGATCACTCTGGATAAAGACCAGCTGCCAAATGCCATAAATGTAAGTCAGCACAGCATCTACATTTAATCATGAACTTGCACTTGGGGAAGTTTTGCAGAGCCAGTTAACCTACCAGCATGTTTTTGGCTGGTGGGTGAAAACCCTCATTGATAAAGGGGCAGTATTCTAGATGTTAAAAATTTGAGACTGCAATGGTATATGCGATATAACACTTTGCTGCCATGAAAAAGGCTGATTTCATAATTTTTGTTTGTGTGAAAAATCACAAAATGAATTACTCAATTATTGTAAAATAATTTTTTATATTTATCCCTATAAGTTTATCCCTAATGATCAAGCCAGTGGTGACATTAGCAAGGAAAACCAATTAGGAGGATCTGATCTAACCTAGCATTCACAGTTTCATGCCGTACTTCTGCTATTTGGTCCAGTGATCTTTGAAGAAAGTACAATTCTCTGGAACAACACATCCAAACAGTATACATTACACAAGAATGTGTTTTATTATCATCATCAAGTACTAGTGTGCAGTCCTGGATTGCAGCAGAGCAAACGTAAGAAGCAAAACCCCTGTCTTCAGGTTTTAGTCACCACTTACTGTAGTATCCGAAAAGATCCGATGGATTTCATTTAGATTAAATCTACCCCCTGCAATTCAGCATTAGTAATGGCCCTATGCACTTGAGTCTTGCACTTGAGGAACCCCTTTTTTCATGCTAAAAGCTTATACATAAGTATCTGTATTGATGCAAGTGGGATGCTTAAAACTGTTTGGTAAAACCTTGCCAATGGAGGAGGTTGTTTGGCATCAAATCTAGCCATAAATGTGGATCTTGTGATATTCTGCATTGCAATAGATCCCACTCAGAATCATAAATAGCAGCCAAGTGGGTGGGTTCAAGTAATAATATTACTAATAATTACTGTTGACCAAAAGAGAAAATGCTTGCAAACGGGAACTTGCCTTTTCCCAGAGTCAGCGATGGGAAGAAGCAATACCTCCCTTTTTGGTGGCTCTTGCTGCAGTCCATCCCTAGGGCATATGTAATATTAATAGGGCTCCTGATAAGATGGCAAAGGCCCAACCACTCTGCTTGTGCGTGTATCTGAACTTTGCCTCAAAAAGTAAGATTATGTGGTTAAAAACAGACATTCCTGCAACCAGTATTTGTTCCATCTGCAGTATCCTGTGTCCTTTTTTTAATTTAAGATGAGTGACATATTAGCACATGGAAAGGTGGCAACCCAAAATGGCTTTAGCAAGTGATGTGGCTCTCACCTGTAGACTGCTGCGATTTTGGGCTATGGTTAACGCTGTCAATCAGACATCTTTGTCATGATTCTATGCCTAGAAATTGTGCAATTAGAGTAAATAAAAAAAAGGATATAATCACTTTAGTGGTGTTTCAGAAGGAAGAACCAAAGACTTTCAACTTGGCTGATCGTTTTGCTCGGATGAGAAAGGAGATGAAATGATGGCGAGAGGATCTCACTGCATTCCTTTTTGCCCCTGACTCCCCTTCATATCTTGCTGAAATGGGATGAACTCCATTGGGAAGGGTTGCCATCACTGCACTGAGCAGCCAGCGTCGTACTGTACATACCGACATACCAGTGTGATGAAGGTGAAGGTCCCTCAGCGAGTCGCAGGCGGGTAGCCCACCCAGTCTCTGGCCCACCGTGGCTGACCTTCCTGCGTTCCTGCCCACTGGCCGGCTTAGGATCAAGGGCAAGCTGTGCGTCGGGGGACCGGTCTAAAAAGCACTGCGGCCCCGCCATCGCTTTTATGCTTTGGCCCAGGAGTGCAATTTCTTCAAACGCTATTTCCTGCAGATAAGACCCAAACCATTCCTCCCGTTTTCTTGTTATGAAGTCTAGGAGATGGGGTGAGGGAGTTAGGAAAAATGCTGGTCAGAATTCACCCATGATTTAAACCATGCAAACACATCCAGTCGTCTAAAGCTCAGGGCATATTGATAAAAAGGTGTATATAACTTAAGTTCACTTGCTGGATTATGAAGCGATATGATTAGGACATGACTGGCCAGTGAAATTGTCTCTCTGTTTTGGCCCTAAATGCCTTAATCGTGCCTGCATTACACTATTACTCTACTCACCCAAGACCTCGCAAATTGTTTCCAGCTTTAAGGGAAGTCTGTTAAGATAGTTTGCCGACTGTGATAAGAGGTAGGTTTTAATATATACAGTGTCCTGCCTCTGTCTTATTCCCTCTCCCCTTTTCGCTCTCTCTCTCTCTCTTTCTCTGTTTGGTGTTTAGACTGCAGAAAGTCCAGTATTACTGCAGTATTTATGTCTTATCTTTCAATGTTTGACCTTAAAGCAAGTCGGCATGATCCACATTCCCACAGTCAAGAATACCACTAATCTAAAACCTCGGATAACATAATCTCAAGTTTCCTAGAGCGGTTGACAGGGATAGAGAATTAAGTCAATAGCATTATTAGTATGAATTGTGTACTTGCACAAGATATACAGTGTGCATGTGAGTAAACGCACGTCATACCTTACCCTGGCTGAACTCGGTTACTCCGGACGAGGGGATGAACGGGGCCAAAAGAGAGGTTTGTGCTTTTATCTGTCCATGTGTGCATGCTGTGATTCAAATCATTCATAAAGCCACTTGCTTGGAGATCCAGGCTATCCTGCTCATTATCAGCCTTCTCCTGGCTATTAGGCTGGAATGAGAGACTGTCATCGTAAGCTCATCTTGCAGATAACGCACAGGTCTACAGGGATGGTGGCATCAAAGCCCTGTCAGTTCTCCTTCCTCTTGCTCGGCCTCTGTTTGATGTGTTTCCTCGCCATGCCCCTCTGTACGTGTGCATTGCGTTATATATCTCTGCCTACCTCATTATTTTGGGACCTCATTTTCTCTAAGCAGCAGTTTTTCTGAAATGTCTCCACCTCTTCGCAAACTCCCCTTTTGCTCGCCTGGCTTTTCACAATGTAAATAGTGTAGAGACTTTCATATTACCTCAGTGGGTATTTTTAGATGCAGGGCCAAGAGCAGAGGGGAACAGAATCGGCGAACACACAGACCCATCAGTTAATTTTAACGTGTCTGTGTTTATATATGATAACATTTGCTTAAACGTATTAGAGAGAAAACCTAGAAGTAACCACAGAGAGATATCTGGACATCCGTTCTTGTGTGTGTCTGTATGTGAGTAGAAATGTCTTTGTAGGCAGAGTAAAGGTATTGGCTTTGTGGTCATCTTGCGCATGTTCAAACCCTCTTGAATTTTAAGGTTAATTTGATGTATTTATCAGCTCCAGCTTCTAATAATAAACACTCATTTTCATAAAAGTAAAAATACACTGGCCACTTAGTAAGACAATTGAATTTCAACTAACACTAAGGTGTCATAACCATAAAACAATGTTTCTGTAGATACTTTGTCTCCTGCAGTGGTGGACAAAGTACACAAACCATGTAGTTGAGTTAAAGTAGAGATACACTTGGCACACTGGAGATATTGCTCCAGTAAAAGTAAAAGTGTCCCTTTAAACTTTCACTTGAGTAAAAGTACAAAAGTATTTGCCTTCAAAAGTATCCAAAGTATCGTAATTTCCGGACTATAAGCCGCACCCACTGAATTTGACAACGATTTTTATTGGAAACATAAATTATCCGCACCTGTCCATAAGCCGCAGGTTTCAGTCTACACTGAAACTAAAGAACTTTACACAGGCTTTAATGAAAGACAGTGTCTGTTACACGGTGTAACGGGTGAAATATGTTGTGGCTCCTTTAAGAGCAGAGCGGCATTTTGGGAAAAGCCTGCCGCCGCATTTTTCCATTATTACTGCATGTGTGCAAGACCGAGGAATATGTCCTTATTATTTTCTGATGCTCATTTCTAAGTTTCTTTGACTAACCCGTAACGCTGTTGCCAAGAAAAATATAAAAGCACGAGTTTTGGAAACCTGTCTGTGCTTATATGATTTCTGTTGCAACTGGAGTTAGCGAGCTCTCCCTTCACCCAGACTCGTTACAACGGCTTGTATCTAAACAGTAGCCGACCAAGAAAGTCATTGTTCACTGTCTTCCTCCTTCCGTGGAAGTTTTTTCTCCCGATGCCGTGCAGCTCAGAACACAGGTGAGGTGCGTTTTTTCATTTTCAAAAGGAAATGAAAAAACGCACCTCACCTGTGTTCTGAGCTTCTTTTCAACTACTTAAAAAAAATCCATGAGTGTTGTGGCGACTTCGAGTCTTGAGTTTTTTCCATCATTTATTCCGCTCAAAATGTTCTGCTTGCTGTTGAACTGATGCTGAACTGCATGCTGGTGATAAGTAGATACCACCAAGCGGCAATCAAAACAAGTGTAAAACAGAGGGTGTGCTTGACCCTGATTGGTGATTCGCTGTGTGTTTGACCAGTTTTTATTCTCATAAATAAAAAGCAATGACTGATTTTGCAAAATGTAGTTGAGAAAAAAGTCAAATTGTTGACTTTGAAATGTAGTGAAGTTACAGTAAAAGTCTCCCCAAATAGAAATACTTCAGTAAAGTACAAATTAACGAAAAAGCTACTTACGTACAGTAACGATTTACATTTACTTACTTCCTGTCCACCTTTTTTTTCCCTAATTGCCACCTTCAAATGTTCTACATTGATCCTGGAACTTCTAGCAGAGCTCTTAAAATTCACCCAGCTCAGCTTTTGCTTTGGTATTGAACAAGGCATGCTGTTCATAAAGAAAGATTACAGTCATCACAGCATACGTCTCCCTCCCCTCTATCCACACACCTCTCTATTGGCATGAAGTGTCCAAATATTGCACAATGTGTCCTCTCATAAGTGCAAACGAAAGGGTAAAAGTTTCATTGTTTGGACAGCATCTGTCCGAGGGCCATGAGCTTCAGTGTGTGGGGTGTTTCCAGCTTCATTCTCCTCCAAGAAGATTACCTTCAGCTGCATCCTTAGCCAGCTGATGACACACATCTGGGCTTCTGGGCCCCAAGCCAGCCCAAGTCCTCTTGCTGCTGATGTTTCTGTTGTAGTCATCATCATCATTGTTGGATGTTCTTCTTGTCAGACAGGAAACGCCCTTTTCCCAGCCTTTTCACACTCTTCAAAAGTGAAACAAAACCACAAAATTTCCTGACTAAACAACAAAGCAAGTGATGGGCCTCTGTGTGAGTCTTTCTGAACGAGGCATACCCTAGAGGAAGCTCTTATATATATAAGATATATAAGCGCAATTGACATTTAGCTTTGCTACGTTTGACTCTGATAGACTCAAATGGCATAGCAAGCGCTGTGTTTTTTAGTGACCCACTAATCTTGTGTTTTACATTTGCGTAGGTGGATTGCTATTGTTACAAAATACCCAATGCAAAGGAGACAAGCTGTCTTAATGACTCAGTGTGTAGTTTCCACTACTGGCCTGTTCCCATTTTGGTTACTGCTCAATCAGTTCTTCAACGAACATGTAACATTCGGCTTGATTAAGTTTGAAACCTTCACTTTGTTGGTTTGCTAAGTCTGCAGGTTGTCAAATTACTTCAGACTGATAAAACAGGAGCAGACTGAAGCTGTTAAACAGTGGCTCGCTCTGTCCACTGTCTGAATGGTGTCTCTTTTCTTTTTCAACTCCACTGTGCTTTGCCAAGCGTCCAGAACCTACTCACTGGTCTGAACTGTTTTTTTGGAGCTTTGATGAGCTCCAGTGATGATGAATCTTTCGTTTTTCCTGTCCCCCCATCTACTGCAGCAGCTTTCTGGCACTGACTGCGTGAAGGCCACGGAGGCGGATGTGTTTTGAGGAGGGCCTTCCACCCATGGTCACAAAAGAACTGCCCAAACATCTCCCCTCATCCTTCCTTCCTGTGAGCACCCTGAGCATGACATCATCAGCCTGGAGAAAAAAAAGGAATTATAAGAGGAGGGAAGAGGGAAAGGACAAAGTGGGAGTGAGGTAGGAAAGGATGATCAAGAAAAGGGAAACTAACGCTAAACAAGTGAATATCTGAACTTTGATCAAATGAGCTATTCAAATATCATTTGATTTCAGAAACATATGTTTTCTTCCTATTTGCCTTTTCCTCTGTGCAGAATCTCATAACGCACTGAGGCTAATAAAGTGAATTAGGGCCAGAACTGTTGAGATGCAGCACAAGGCCCCTTTTCAGTGTTTCTCCGGGGCCGAGACTTTTTTTCTCCCAATTTGCAGGAAGCGTTTCAGTAATGTGAACACGCTGCTCAGCGTGGCTGTGCACTACCTCTGTGCAATTTAACCTAGTGTGAGTTGCACGTGGCTTTGAAGTGCTTGTCTGTGCACTTTTGCATATGCATATGGGACCGGTTGAATGTGTCAGATGCCCCTATAGAGAGCTAGCAAGAATCAAACCACTCAATAGCTTACTCAAATGTGGAAAGGTTGGGGAGGGGGCTACAGGAGATGGTAAAAAAAAAATGAGACACCGATAGTGTGAGAAACTCTTTTTTTTTTAACTTTTTTAGAGACCCAACTGTAAGAGCAACACACCCCAAACACTTCTCCAAACCACCAGCATAACCATCAATTTTAGCTTTTGTCATTCAGGGCCATGGACACAGCAGCTGGACACAGGAAGTCTGAGTTCCATGACTTCTCAGCCAATCAGCTGCCTCCAGCTGTCCTGCTCTCAAACACCATTCATGAGGGTGGCTGCTGCCTGCTACTGACAGCGGTTCCTTCAGCTGGCCTTCGCAGTTCTTCCTTCCTAAATTCTCAACTGTGCAGACACATCTGCCACATCCCCCTCTAGCAACTGACCTCTCTTTCCCTCTCACTTTCCTTTTAGCTTATATGAGACTTTATTTGCCTGCACCGAGATTCTTAGAATCCCCCCCCTCACTTTTTTCTGACTTTCTCCTGTATACTACCCCTATATTTTATCCAGTTCCCTTCACCAGAGCCCTGCTTGCTTTTGTTCCAGGTGTTGGTGATTGGGGTCAGAGGGTGGTGAGGGTGGGGGTGCCCAGACTCTGTATAGTAAGGCCAGTGGTGGATCAAAGCTCGGCCTTGTAAAACGATCTGAAAGAGTTTCCCATTAGCATCCATCAGGGTACTCTGAAAGCTCCTTACTCAGCTGAGGGAGTCTAAGGGCCCCCCAGAGTAGGTGAGTGAGTGAGTAAGTGAGAGAGAGAGAGAGAGAGAGAGAGAGAGAGAGAGGAATGTTGTGGGGCAACAAGAGAGCAACCTTGCCGAAGACATGTGAGAACACCATGCAGTTTCTGCTTTTTTTTCCTTTTTACTCGCTTTGACTTTATCCTATTGTGCAACCATCTTTTTCTGCCTCTCACCTTTCGGTTCCTTGCCTTCGATTTCAGTGAATCTGTAAAAGGAGAAGATTACCGTTTATTCATAACTCATGATCCTCGGCAACTACACACTCATGCTCTATACTGTTGAGAACTTTAAGATGAATAATAAAACAATAACTAATATAAATCGATCTAATGTATTTGATTAATTCATTCATACATCTTTTGCTTTATCCCGATCAGCTCTAGGGCACCATTCATTCACACAGGAATTACTCTGAGCACAGGATAGAACTGGGCAACTTAAATCTTTGATGCAGCGAATTGAGACCATTTTATTTTATTGGGTTTTTTTATTGTTTTTTAATTGTATAAATTCATTTTGTACCTGTGCAGGTTTGAATAGTGCAAATCATTGATGGGTTATACAGACTCATCTCTTATGTCATATCAAACGAATAGATTTTCATTTAAAACGGCGTTTTCAGTCAACGAAAAAGTAGCTTTTTGAAAACGCTCTCCAAAGTGGATACATTTGGACAAAAAATGCCATTTTGCATCACAGTGTGGACTGTGAAAATGGAGGCTTTCGAAAAAACTATTGCACATTTTTAGTCTTCGATGTGACGCTTCAAAAGCTGAAAAGTAAATAAACGTCAGGCAGAAATGTTTAGGGACGTAAGCATTTTCAGATGTTTTAGTGAAAATGAACAGCATTTGATTCAAATGATTGAAAATGAAAGTGTGGACATGGAGCCTTATTAGACAAATATGCCGTTTTCACATTTGTCCGCATTAGTGTAGACGTTGCTCTAAATCAACACAAACAATCAGAGAGCAACAAACCGAAATTGCTTGCGCGCTGAATCATTTTATGTTTACATATATGGCATTTGGTAGGTGCCCTTATTCAGGGTGACATACTCATTTATGCAACTTGAGAAGTTAAGTGCTTTGCCCAAGTTTCCAGCAGTGGCAGCTTGGTGGTGCTGGGATTTAAACTCAGTACACTCCCATCATAAATGCACTCAAAAGACCAGTCGAGCCAGAAGACCAGCTTCAGTATCAATGAAATAAAGGTCCCAGTCGGAGGCAACACTTTTCCTTGTTGATTACAAAAAAATGTAAGGTACAAACACAGAACTTAATAGCACAAAGGCTTTGCTCTTACTACATGTCCTGCACCAAATAAAAGCTACAGTACATAGAGAAAAGAAAAAATAGAAAGGTACTTTATACTCCTTACATGTACACAACAGCACAGTGAAATTCTTTCTTTGCATATCCCAGCGGAGCTGGAGCACTGAAGTGTGGCAGCTTGGTGATACCTGACTTGAAACCCAGACCTTTCGATCAGTAACCCAGAGCCTTAAGCACTGACCGACCGTGGTACAGCTGATGTGCTTTTGATGTTACCATCCCAGTGATGACCAAAAGTACATTTTGGTTCTCAGGCAGTTTGGTACGTTTATTTTTTTTTTATTTAATGTAAGTAGGATTATAAATGACTGTAATTACTGGTTCCACTATTAACATCCTTGACTAGGGAAGGCTTGGCCTGGTTTAATGTAAATTTAGATTTGTAATTGTATCATTCAGGTACGAGGTCAGACAAGAGTCTCCATGGACTATGATGTTTGCGGATGATATTGTGATTTGTGGTGAGAGTAGGGGGCAGGTTGAGAAGAGCCTGGAGAGGTGGAGGTACATGCTGGAGAAAAGTGGAATGAAAGTCAGTAGGAGTAAGACAGAGTACATGTGTGTGAATGAGAGAGTGGGCAGTGGAGTTGTGCGGTTGCAGGGAGGAGAGGTGGAGAAGGTGGAGGAGTTCAGGTACCTGGGATCAACAGTGCAATGTAATGGAAAGTGTGTTAGAGAAGTGAAGAAAAGAGTGCAGGCAGGGTGGAGTGGGTAAAGAAGAGTGACAGGAGTGATTTGTGATAGAAGAATATCTGCGAGAGTGAAAAGGAAAGTTTATAGGACTGTGGTGAGACCTGAGATGTTGTAGGTTTAGAGACAGTGGCATTGAGTAAAAGACAGGATGTGGAGCTGGAGGTAGCAGAGCTGAAGATGTTGAGATTTTCATTGGGAGCATTGGACAGAATTAGAAATTAGTTTATTAGAGGGACAGTGCATGTCGGACGTTTTAGGGACAAAGTGAGAAAGGCAAGATTGAGATGGTTTGGACATGGGGTATATCTGTAGGAGAATGCTGAGGATGGAGCTGCCAGAAAGGAAGAAAAGAGGAAGACCAAAGAGGAGGTTTATGGATGTGGTGAGGGAAGACATGCAGGTAGTTGGTTTAAAAGAGGCAGATGTAGAGGACAAGGGGGTATGGTATCAGGATTGTATCATGTTAACATTTTTCTCTAATTTCTCTTTTGTTACTGGGCAATACAAATTCATAGGTTATACACACACATGTACACACTGACCAGGAATAACATTATGACCACCTGCCTAATATTGTGTTGGTTCCCCCTTTTGCTGCCAAAACAGTCCTGACACATCGAGCATTAACAGCATTAAGTTCTTCCGCAATTAGAGCTACAGGAGCTCGTCTGTTGGATCGGACCACACGGTCCAGCCTTTGCTGCCCACATGCATCAATGGTCCTCGTCTGCCCACGACCCTGTCATCGGCCCACCACTGTTCCTTCCTTGGACACTTTTGATAGATACTGACCACTGCAGACCAGGAACATCCCACAAGAGCTGCAGTTTTGGAGATGCTCTGACCCAGTTGTCTAGACGTCTCAATTTGACCCCGTCAAATCCTTACGCTCGCTCATTTTTCCTGCTTCTAACATCAACCTTGAGGTCAAAATGTTCATTTGTTGACTTACAAATAAATCCACCCACTAACAGGTACCATGATGAAGAGATCATCAGTGTTCTTCACTTCACTGCTTATAATGTTATAATGTCGTAATGTTATGCCTGTTTAGCGTATTTACATATATGTATACATACACAATGAGACATACTCTTGTGATATGCTGCTCTAACTCATTGCATACCCATACACACACAAACTCTTAAACAAAAATAATCTTACATTGCATGTCCCCTTGTGCCTACACATCCTCTTCTAAATTTAGTGTTGTACCAAAATATTTGCATCTAATCATTTTGAAGAGTGTGTCTATACTGTTTTGTGTGTGTGTGTGTGCAAGCATGCATGGCATTATAACGATATTGGAATAAACTATGTACTAGACCGTTCTTGTGAGAGTAAAATAAAACTGTAGTTTCGTAATTAAAGGGGTTGTAATGTTCACCTGGAACGCTCTTAGCAACCCCAAACATTGCCCTCACAAGCTGCATTAGAAAAACACATCAGGATGTGTGTGATTGCACATTTTTATATAGCATTTGCACATGAAGAATGGTGTTTGTATGTGTGTGCTAAGCGACTTCTGCCCTGCGTGGTGCTGAGTGTGCTCAGCTGTCCGACTGAGGATGATACTCTCAGACTCTCAGGCAAAAGGATGTGATCTCATCTGTTAAAAATCCAACCTATGTCGTCTGCCGCTCATGACTTAACCCAGGCTTCTCTTTGTATCGAGCGCCCTCCTCTCTGCATTCCCCCTTTCTTTTTCCTTCTCCGCTTCCCTTGGCTTGTAGTTCCTTACTGCTTTCGAGAAACGCAAAAACCCCACAGAGAACCAGCGATATGTTTTCAGGTTTTAGACAACCTGATATGAAGCTTTAGCGAGAACTGTGAAGCATGTAGAAAGGAGAAGGTTTGTTAGAAATATGTTGCAAAGTGATGTCACATTTATAGAATAGCAGATGATCGTAAGATAAAAAAATTCAATTACACAGGAAGTATGATTCATTAGCATTTATGATCGTACTTGCTTTCATGCAAACCAAGCAGTTGCAATGCTAATGCCTTTGGCCTAGCGTACTACGTTACCTCATGGCGATGTGATGTCCCTGCTTCCAAAGAGCTCCCCACCGCTGTCTCCGCTGTTCAACAATTGTCAGTCCAGCTGTTGAGGCTCGGCAGATGACGGGGGACGCTACATAACTCAGGCTGTTGTGAGACGTGTTCGCCATGGGCCGAGTGCAGCCTGAGCTTCCTGTCCCAGGGCAAAGGGCCTCTGTCTTTGCATAAGCACAAGATATATGGAGTCACAGATGGCCCTAAAACGCTGCACTCACGGGGCTTAATGCCTCTGCTTCATGCTCGTCAGCGGCTGCTACAACTTTTGTCACATATTTTCGGAAATGCAGTAGATCATGCTACGCTTTAACGATCTTTGTACCCGCGAGTCCAGGCAGAACGGTTCTGATATGTTCTGAGTTTCTAGCATGGGTGCAGTTGGTGTTTATGAAAACAAACATACACTGACTGTGGTTTAATACCAGAGCTCACAATGACTATGGTTTAAAACAGTCCTTTATGTTGCTGTACCGTGAGAGTGAAAAATTCTTCTTCATTGCAGATTGCTTCTATTTTATACACACAGCACATATCACAAATATGAATCAAATATGTGTCCAGATGTCATATTTATATTGTTTTAATACATTTTCTATATACACCAAATGAACAAATAGATTGGGACTTCCTCAAACTGTTACCACAAAGTTCTATAGGATGTTTTTACCTTCACTTGAACTAGGAGATCCAAACTTGTTTTAGCATGACATTGCACATCTGCACAAATTCAGCTACATGAAGATATGCTTTACATGGGTTGAAGTGCAATCGAGCTGTTAAACCCTTTTGAACACCTTTGGGATGAATGTGAACTTTGAGTGCACACCACGCCTCCTCACCTCACCTACATCAGTACTTCACATTATTATTAATAATAATATTAATATGCACCAGAACCAGCAGGTCCAGAGACAGCTTTTTTTCATCCACTATCACCCTACTGAACTCCACACTACACTGTTAAATCACTGTATAAACACTGCATATAACATCTGCATAAACTGCATTTTGTTGCTGTGTACCATGCAATGACAAAGTTCTATCTATCTATCGATCTATCGATCTATTATTTTATTTATCATAGGCACAACACTTGAGGACCCCCTATGTACATTTAAAACACATCAAACTATTAAAACACTATAAAATACTAAAACACTAAACAACCAACCAAAAATATGTTTAAATATCATTAATATGCCTGCTGAAATTATGTTTAAAAAAAAGAAAGAAAGAAGGAAGGAAGGAAGGAAGGAAGGAAGGAAGGAAAGGAAGGAGGTAAGGAGGGAAGGAAGAAAGGAAGGAGGAAAGAAAGACAGAAAGAAAGACAGAAAGAAAGAAAGAAAGAAAGAAAGAAAGAAAGAAAGAAAGAAAGAAAGAAAGAAAGAAAGAAATGCTATTACGACTGTCGTGAGGAAGGAGATTTCACATTAATCAAGATTCCATCGATGCCAAACACGTACGAGGAAGAACTAACGCCTTTGGAACTGAATGAATCCCAGCAACCAAAATCTTTTGGAACAGCATCCCCAAAGAGTGGAGGTTATTATAACAGGAAATGGGAAATAAATGTGGAATGGGAGGTTCAAAAAGAAGCACAATCTTTTGGTCAGGTGTCCACAAGCATTTATTCATATATTGATGCCTCTTTGCCTTGCAGCTGGAACCACTTCTGGAGATGCTGAGAAAACTGTATCTGATTAAAAAAATTCAAGAATTGTTTCTTTCACCCAGCTGCAGGTATAAACCAGTGTTACCTGTGTGCTACTAAGTGGTGGGGAAAGTACACAAACCCTGCACTTGAGTAAAAGTAGAGATTTACTCGGGAAAAATTACGACTCCAGTAACAGTAAAAGTGTCTCTTTAAACTTGAGTAAAAGGACAAAAGTTTTTGCCTTTGAATATACTTAAGTCTCCAAAGTACTGATTTATTATGTCTATAATGTTTTTATTATAATTTTTATTACAAGAATCTTTACTTAATCACCTCAGTTTATGTGAGAAGACTCTTTTAATGACTCAAACACGGATTAATATTTACTATTTATTTACTATATTATTTTTATTTATTTTCTATATTATTAAAATCAATGATCATTATCATCAAAATCTTCTTTTTAGCTGCTTCAAAAAAGTCAAGTCAAGTCAAGTTTATTTCTCTAGCGTTTTTCACAACAGACATTGTCTCAAAGCAGCTTTACAGAAATCAACAGTTAAGGTGAATGGTGTGTATTTATCCCTGATGAGCAGCCATGGCGACTGTGGCCAGGAAAAACTCCCTTAGATGTAATGAGGAAGAAACCTTGAGAGGAACCAGACTCAAAAGGGGAACCCATCCTCATTTGGGTGACATCAAGAGTTTGATCATAAATCTTTCAACAATACAGAACACTGGACATGAGTACTGGAGTATAAGATTATAAGTAAATGTTCTTTCTACAGTCTTTGGTATAAAAGTAGGAGCTACTGAGCTCAACATTTGTGATCATCACAGATCCAGCATCAGCTTCTCCATGCCAGAGCCTTTAAACACTTCAGGAAGTCCAATGTCAAAACTCCACACATGTAGTGGGATCCAATTGGCACTGGTACGTCTCTAGATGGTTCGGGATGTTTGCGAGTTTGGCATCTACTTCTTTAAAGTCCATAATCTTCATGAGGTGGGACGTGATTGGAGCTGGCCAAACCTCAGGATGCCTCGGGATGGGGAGAGAAAGAGAAGCAGTGGAGAGGAATTAGCGTAGCTGCTGTTCATGATATTAACAGCACAAGTTGATAATGTGCATGTGATCAGATGTTCTGGAGCACAAGGTTATGATGTGATTTGTGTTATGTGTAGGCTTTGCTAAAAAGATATGTTTTTAATCTGCACTTAAACTGGGTGAGTGTGTCTGAGCCCCAAACACTGTCAGGAAGACTATTCCAGAGTTTAGGAGCTAAATGTGAAAACGCTCTACCACCTTTAGTGGACTTTGCTATTCTAGGAACTACTAGAAGCCCAGAGTTTTGAGATCTTAGGGAGCGTGACGGATTGTAGCGTGTTAAAAGACTGGAGAGATACATGGGAGGCAATCCATTTAGTGCTTTATAAGTGAGTAGCAGTAGTTTTTAATCTATTCGAAACTTAACCGGAAGCCAATGTAGGGACGATAAGATTGGGGTTATGTGATCATATTTTCTTGACCTTGTGAAAACTCTTGCTGCCGCATTCTGAACTAACTGAAGCTTGTTTATTAATGGCGCAGGACATCCACCTAGTAACGCACTACAGTAGTCTATGCTGGAGGTCATGAACGCATGGACGAGCTTCTCTGCATCGGATATAGACAACATATTTCTTAGCTTAGAAATATTTCTAAGGTGAAAGAAGGCTGTTTTTGTAACTTGGTTGATATGATTTTTAAAAGATAAGTTGCTGTCTAAAATAACTCCCAGGTCTTTTACTGTTGAACTAGTGGTTACAGAGCATCCGTCTAAAAAAAGATTACGGGCGTTGCGAAAAGTTTCATCCATCATTTATTACACTCAAAATGTTCTGCCTTTCTGTTGAAGTGACGCTGAACTGTATGTTCATGCTAAGTAGAGCCCACCGAGCGCCAATCAAAACAGAGCTTACGCTCGACCCTGATTGATGGATTGCTGGGTGTTTGACCAGCTATGTTTTTTCCACTCTTACATAAAAAGGAACGACTGATTTCGCAAAATGTAGGTAAAAAAGAACGATATTTGATTTTGAAATGTAGTGAAGTTAAAGCAAATGTCTCTCCAAATGGAAACACTTCAGTAAAGTACAGATACGTGAAAAAGCTACTTAAGTACAGTAAAGAATTACATTTACTTCGTTACTGTTCAACACTGGTGCTACTGTATCTGATACTTGTATGTATTGCGTACATCAGTGGTCCCCAACCCCCGGTGCCGGTCCGCGGGTCAGTTGGTACCGGGCGGCACAGAAAGAATACATAACTTACACTATTTCCCTTTTATTTATTATCTGATTCCGATGTTTTATTTTGGAAAATTACCGGATTCTCTCTGCCACATCTCTCTATGACTCTTGATGCAGGTCATGATGCCTCGGTCACATGTCTTACCCCCATCCTCTACCTTCTTAAATGGGCTCCGGCCGCTAACACATAATACATTACTGCTAAATTCAAACCCCCAAGCGAGCAAAATGAACAAAAACTAACACATTGGATTGATGTTTATTATTATATTTAGGAAATACCAGTTTTTATGGTTGTATAATTTATTTTGTTGTATTTATCCGCCACACCTTAAAGGCCGGGCCATGAAAATATAGTCCGACATTAAACCGGTCCGTGGTGCATAAAAGGTTGGGGACCACTGGCGTACATTGTTGTCTATGAGAGTATTTTGCATACATCGTCTCTATTTTATTACCCTGCTCATCCCTGAATGTAAGCATGACTGTTCACCAACAATAGTAAAGTTCTGATAATCGCCTAAATGAGATGAACCAACCTATTTTTTTCCACAGCCGGAAAAATACCTTTGAGGTTTTCCCTTTAAATGCTGAGGATTGAGCACACCTGCTTCTCCGCCGTGTCTGACACCTGAAAACACATTCCAGTCTTATCTCGAGCCATTCATCGTTTATAGATTGACCTGTTCCCAAACAATTTAAGAAACCCTGATGAGTGCCTTGGGACAAACTGACATCTTTTCAAAGATACGCATTCCACATACTTTCTCATCTTTTCTCGGAATCGGCTCTCACTGAAACTTGTTAAAGCAATAACAATAATGGATCATCTCTTGATACCTGCTTATACGTGACCCGAATGCAACATACCTAAATGCAATAAATTCAATGGCGCGTCTATGATCAGAAATTGTGTATGCTATACGTATATATAATATGTTTGTGATGAGCATGGGAAGAATTCCGCAGGATGTTGTTGTTGATATAGGCAAGAGGTTACCTTGTTACTTAGTAACATCCAAAAAAAAGAAAAAAATTGAAAGAGAGCAAGGTCATGGTACGAAGTTTTGGCACTAGCTTCAAACGAACGGCAATACAAACCCCTTGTGACTTCATTGTGTGTGCTGTATCTATGCCCCTTTGTATAAAGCACCTGGCAGGATTTGCTAACTCCCCAGGAAACTATCTGCTGTTTTGTCTGAGAGCCATCTAGCGCCCCACCTTCCTCGGCAACACACATTAAAAACGTGCACACACCTCAAATCCCATGTGCTGAACGCAGGCCGAGCCCTGTCACTGATAATTGTCTGCAGGCGGCCGTGCCGCTCTCCACTCCGTAACCCCTGTGGTCGGCTCAGGAAAGTATTCCCAGCACTTTTGCGCCATAGCGAAAGCGGATGTCATTAGCCTGTATCCCAACCTCCCTCCTTTCTTCTCACCCTTCCCTCCCTCCCTCGATCCTTCTTACCTCGGTCCCCTCATAACATTAGCTTGATTTATTCCCAATTGTTTGAAGCTAGCTCTGTTCAAACCAATTGGATCCATACGAGACTAATGGGTCATCTATATACAATCATTTTCACAAGCTCGTTATTTTCTGGCTGGAAAAAAAAAAAGTTAATTTCCTTCTCAGGTTGTTCATAAAACTGATAGATGGCAGAAACCAACGTTGTTTTACCTTTTATAACCTTTAGTTTCTTACATGACCGATATAGGACTTCTCTAAAGTCAATAAGGTTTGGGGAGCAGCATGTAGATCAGGAGAATGTTTGGAACAGCTTGAGGGCAAACTCCTGTAAAGTAAAAGGTTTTCTTTTGATCTGATTTATGCTGTGAGTTATGCATATGTGTACCTGACTTGTGGCCCTCTGCAGGAAGGCAGATAAATGCTACATTATTTAGCTAGTCTGCTAGACAAGTGGACGATGTTTTAGTTGCTTGGTAACTGCAGAAAACTCAATTTAAGTTAATGAAGTTGATAAAAATGAAGAATATGATAACAATGATACACTACTTAGTCTATTAGTAAGCTAGTCTAATAATAGAGACTATGGGAAAGTACACAATCCATGTAGAGATTCACTCGATAAAAGGTGACTCCGGTAAATGTAAAAGTGTCCCTTTCAACTTTCACTTGAGTAAAAGTGCAAAAGTATTCGCCTACAAAAGTACCTAAGTATTCACAGTACTATAACTTATGACTATAATGTTCCTATTATCATTTGTGTCACAAGACTTTTGCTTGATCAACTCAGTTTATGTAAAAAGACTCGAATGTGACTCTCAGCACACTGATCCAGGGGCGTAGCCATTATTTCAAAAGTGTTACCAAAAGTGTAGTGTTACCTGTTTTTTTTCCCTCCACTAAAAAAGTGAGGGGGACGAATTAACTTTTTATAAAAAGTGCATGGACATGTCCCCCGCATCCCCCGCGTAATCTATGCCTCTGCACTCATCTATTAATAGAATTAAATTAATGAGTCAATCTCTAATTGATTTATATTACAATAATCATGAGCACGAATCCTTGAAACTAAAGAGTTTCTAGTTTAAACTAAATGAAACAAATGAAATAAACCAAATGAAATAACAGGATTTGAGAGTAGGCAGATTCGGTTTAAGGTTTATTTGTATTATTCCTCTCAAAATGTTCTGCATGCTGAACTGTATGTTTGTGCTACTGTAAGTAGATTCCACCAAGCGGCAATCAACGGGGCATGTGCGCTACCCTGATTGGTGGCTTGCTGCGTACTTGAGCAGTTAAGTTTTTATCTATCTATCTGTACTTTACAGAAGTATTTCCATTTGGAGAAACTTTGAGTCAAAGTCAAATATCTTGTGAAATCACTCGTTCCGATTTCACAAGATTTTTGACTTTGACTCAAAGTTTCTCCAAATGGAAATACTTCTGTAAAGTACAAATTACATTTACTTCATTACTGTCCACCACTGGAAATTAACTCGTGTATAAACACCATGTAGCAATAGTCCCTATCCTCTCCTGACATATCACATCATGTGACCAACCTTGATGAAAACTTATAAGGATATTCACCGGTGTTTGTGCTATGAGAGCACTGTTCTGTCTTAAAAACTGCGAGTCAGCCGATGTGCACCTCGACCGATGCGTGTAGTGCAGCAGATGGCAGGATTTGTACCCAACGTAAGGCATGTTAGGTTTATTAAACACATACTAAGTGAATAAAATACACAACGCGAAGTATTTTTTTTCCTCTGGTTATTAACCCACATGTCTACTAGGCAACTCAGCAGAAAATGTCAGATTTTTTATTGTGCTTTTAATTGTGATGAGGGTGGAAGGATGCCACAACTGGTCATTGTTGCTTCTGTGAGTTTTTCCTTTTTTCCTGGGAAATGCCTCGGTGATAAACATAAGAAGAACAGCTGAGGGAGGACTTGCCCAGAAAACCACCACCCCACCCCACCACACACCCCACACCCCACACCCACCGACCTAACTGTTTGAGGCAAGAGAATAGTTTCCTCATAACTTGGCTCAGGAGCATGAATTATCTCTTTTTTTCTGCGAATAACCAAAATGACTCTGCTCAGCTTTTGAAGCTACCCTTTCTTTTTCAAATCCTTGCAGCACTTTTGTTGCTTTTGAAATTTCCACCCCAATCATATTGGCACGGTTAATGCTAGCTGAAACACAATCCGGAGCGCTGCCAGGCCCCGTATGGAGCGGTGCAGAGTCTGACTCAATGAGCAACTGAGTGGATTATTGTAGGGGGTGGATTATGGGCTGCAGGAGTTTAATAATGACGGGTAAATGTGAAGCAGATCTGTCTAGACGACAGAGTTTCCAATAGAAGTATACATGTTTGATTTGTCACCTGAGCCAGAGGTTGAACTCTGAGTGTACATTAGGCATTAGGTATGCTGACGTGTAATCTAAAATGGGGATATAGTAAACTGGGAATCTTCCGGAACTGGAATAGTTGTTTGATACGGCAATGCAGTGGGTAAACATCATGATCTTGTTGTGTTTATCTTATATATCACTGTGACAAGCTGTTAATGAACAGCACTTCTTAATTGTTGTCGATTTATAGTTAAACTCTATAGACAAAAGTTGTGGACAGCTGATTATAAGATTGATATGTGATTCTTTTTGAACATCCCATTCCACATTTAGTCCCAATTTGCTCTTATATTAAACACTCTTCTAGGAAGATGTTCCAGTAGATTTCGTGGAGATTTGTGTGAGATTGAATTCAGCCACAAGGGTATTAGTGATAAGGTAACTGATGTAGGTGAGGTGAGAAGGTCTGGGGTTCAGTCAGCGTTCACATTCATCCCAAATGTGTTTAATAGGGTTGGAGAGCAGGTTCTATAGCAGGAGATCTTCCAATCCAATCCATGTGAAGCATATCATTAATGGAGCTGGAACATGTTTGGGTCTCCTAGTTCAAGTGAAGGGAAAATTTCATGCTCCTGCATCCAAAGACATCCAATACAATTGTGTGCCTCTGTGATAAAGAACCACATACAGTTGGACCGGTCAGGTGTTCCAGTACTTTTGTCAATATAGTTTATGAATAAATGAATGATGGCTAAATGAAAATGCTTCTTGATTTCTTACTGATTAACCCTCAGTGTGGCATTTACCAGATAACAGAGGTTTGCTCGCCCTGTGAGTGTAGTTGCTGTAAATACTGTAAACATATACTTCATCTTCCCCCTGGTTTTTCTAATGTCGCTTCTGATAGGAGAACATGTACATGCTTGTTATGGATTTTCTATGGAATGTGCACGTTCCTTCTTGGTCATATTTCATGTTTTAATAAGCAGTCATTAGAGAGTATTTATTTTCTTACAGGGTGTGGAAAGCAAACCTGTTGGTACACTATGTCTTTAGGTTCTCACAGACTTCCATGCCTCTTGCTTCAGCAAGAGTGGGACCCGTCACGTGTAGGGAGAAGTGCGGAAGCACAGGCGCTGGGAAGAAGTACTCCTTCCCTCCTAGCAGTTAAAGATTAGTAGATTCGTAGTTCAGCGGCTTTCCAGGAGGACAATGGAGGGAATGGAAAAGGAGGCAGCTTCCATCAAAACAAACATTCGGTTTAATGCATCGTAGGCATGAATTTCACAGGGTCAAAGCTAGATGCAGTGTAAGAAAGGATGTGTGTCTATGGTATTTTTGGAGAGCTGTGGAAGTAATAAGTGTTTAGTTTTGTATTTTATATCTAAAAAAGATTTCATATCTGGGACAAATGTAAAGTTTTTTGCCTGTACCTTGGGAAGCACAGTGGTGCTTAGAATTCCCTATACATCAATCATACGGCTCGTTGACGGAGGCTTGGATGAATGGTGGGTACTGTATACTGTGTACAGGAATGGGGGGCAATCTACTGTTTGGATTCTGAAAGATAAAAGCAGAGAGACAGTTCTGAAAAAAGCAGAAGCTTTAAGCACTGAGAGGCAGTTCCTGCGATGGTGGCCGTTCATCGAGCAGGAAATGCTTGCCCTAACACCCAGAGACCTTTTCAACAGCAGCCTGCTTGTGTTAACGGTGTAATTGGGGATAATTAGGGTTTGGCAGGTCAGATAGACTGCATGCCCCTGATGCGTTTTCCCCTCTGCCGTCCATTGCCACTGGGTTGGACTTAAATACCCCACAGATATTACAGAGATTTTCCTTAATTCTAGGAATGTTTATGCTAGATTTGGGGAACGTCAAATAATACTAAATGAGTAAACAAAAAAGGTTTGTAGGATTTTCACGTTTATTAAATGTGTTTTACGTTATGACTGGAGTTATACATTTCCCATCCTTAAATTTGGCAGACATGGACATGTTCATTGATCACTTTTGGGACTTGCATGGAATAAGTGTTTACTTCGACATTTGCCCCTTGAGAAATTAAACATTACACGATCTATATTTTCCTGGTAATTTTTTCAATTCAAATGAATTTAATTAATTTTTATTTGTATAGTGCTTTTAACAATGGACACTGTCTCAAACACAGATAAAGCAGTAATAAAATGTATATAAGTTTGTTTTATTTAATTGTAAGTTTACCCCTAATGAGCGAGCCAGTGGCGTCTGTGGCAAAGAAGAACTCCTTGAGATGGCATGAGGAAGAAACCTTCGAGAGGAACCAGACTCAAAAAGGACATCCATTCTCATCTGGGTGGCACCAAATGTCCATTCATTACAATTCCATCATTGTTGCAGTGATAAAATGCAACCTGTGATCCTTTTATCGTAATCACAGTTCAAATCCATCTTCGATTTATAATTAATATAATAATGATTACGTGAGCTGATGATTACTTTTTAGTTGTTCAGTATCTGGATATAACATGGTATAAATGCATCTTCACATTTATGGTTTTTTTTTCCCAATATGATCCCATAGTTCTCTCATAATTACACATGAAATGTGATTATGAAAAGGGGGGAAAAAAATCTTTAGGTCTATTTTGTTGTTCTGATCTGGTCCATTGGTCTAGAGTTCATTGGGCAATTTTTGGAGGTCCATTCATTCTGTGTGTTTGTGTATGTGTGTGTGTGTGTGTGTGTGTGTGTGTGTGTGTGTGTGTGTATGAGAGACTTGAAAAGTTCCAAAGTTGTAAAGAACGAGAGAACAAGAGGTAAAAGAGTGGAAAGCGGCCGCAGGGGAGGGAGGTTGAATTGGGGGGTTTGATCCATCATTGAGGAGGTCTGGGTTCTGACCCTTGACATGCTGGGAAGCTCAAGAGAGTGGAAGTCAAGCCTCGGTGAACCTGGTGTGTATGTGTATATGTATATGTGTGTGTGTGTGTGTGTGTGTGTGTGTGTGTGTGTGTGTGTGTGGGTGGGTAGGTGTTTGTAGGGGGTATCTGAAAATCCCCGCAAAAGCTCTTTTCCTCAATGAATGGGATCATAGCATTCCCTCCCAGACTGAAAGACTTGAAGCACATAGCTGAGAATCACAGGGTGACAGAGATTACCTTCAGAGGAAAACTGAGGGATAGAAAGAGAGAGACAGGGAGAGAGAGAGAGAGAGAGAGAGAGAGAGAGAGAGAGGGGGATGGAGGAGAAAAAAAAATGAAGCTCCAAAACAATGCGGGTGGTTTAGTTCAATGCCTATGGCCACATTCTTTCAGGTTGACCCCCAGAGTCCTCGCTGTGGCTGAATCTGTCAGAGAATCCACTGGCTGTTTGTCATCCACACGTCTGCCTCCGGGTATGGGTCACTGTTTACACTTCCCCTGCCTAATGCAGCAACTAAAAATAGCCCTTCTTCTCAGACCAATTAAAAAAAAAGGACCTGCATCCCGTTTTATAGCTGCTGCATGACACAGCATGTCGATGTCCTGTTTTTCCCCCTCTAACTCTCTCTTTCATTCTGTAATTTTCCCTCCAGCGCATCTGTGACACAACGGTCTCCTCTGTATTTTAGGAAACACGTGTATTTGATCAGGGCTAAGGAAAAGCCGCCGCTATCACTTCTGTAAGTAATAGCAATTTGCTTATGAACGAGCTAACGTGATTAAAGGGGAGCACAGGGAAGGTGAAACGCCGTCCTGTGATGTGGCTTTGCAATCATCAAGAGATCAGATTCCGGAGTGGACAGATAAGGAACAGGTTATAAAAAGCCACAAAACCCAAACATCTCGGGTGTTTTCATTCAGCAGAACCAACTCTTCGTTTAAAGCATTTTCCCACTCCACGCTTTACCTCAAAATAAATAGGACCTCACACGCTCACACTCAAACAATCTCCAGACATCCTCCAGCATCAACGCCAACTTCAGATGGCATCCAGCTGATCTCATTCCTTCCACTGATAGAGCCATACTAAGAAATGCGAAACATGAATCGGGGCATGCGTTAGCCAATTAGCCAGATTCCTTATCAAGGAGAGGCAGTGTGTCACGGGAAGTGTTGCTCAACCAGAAATCCAGATGTTTTTTCTTGGTCCATACTAAGGTTTGAACCTCATTATCTCATGCTGACATGGTTTGGTTTTAGATCGACAGGCATTACAAGAGAGCCAAGAAGTCATTTCTTATTAATGCGACTGTTTCTGTGTCAAAAAAATTATAATTTAATATATTCATATCCGTAGACATTCTCAATGCTACTGTATACACTAAGCATCCAAAAGGTCAGTTGTTCAGAGTTCCTGCAACCGGAAACGCAGACTTGAGATGTCTATGGTCTTCTATTAGGTTGTGAGACACAAGGAACAACTTGTACATCAAATCATTCTTGCATCTTTTGCTACACAGTGCCTGTAAAAAACTTGGAAACATCTTGTTTTTTATGGTTTATGAGACACATTGAATGTTGGAAGAAAGTGCTGTCGATTGTGTATTTGCCATTTTTGGCTCTAACAGAAGAACTTAGAGTTAGCTTGGCCCGACAAGAAGCTGAAGCAACGCATTCCCAGCAAGCTGGATAAGCATTTTCTGCGTCCTGTGGCACAGCCTCTGCCCCGGGGCCTACCGTTTTTTCCTGACCTACACACCAAGGTGTCTAGCTCTTGGAAGACCCATATGTGCCCCGTACCCTTCCTCTGCATTTGCTATATGCGAATATAGTAGGGTTTGAGGAGTGCGGCTATTGGGAGATGCCCAGGGTTAAAGATTTGGCTATCTCTCCCCAGGTGTTGTATCAGTGAAGGCCCCGCTGTTGCCTACTAAGCCGTTGAGAGCCACTTCGGCCTTAGTAGGCAGGCCTTACGCAGCAGCAGGTCAAGCCGTGGGCTGCCTCCACACTATGGGTGTGTTGCAGGCATACCAGGCCGATCTGCGGCGAGAGTTGGACGAGGGCTTTAACTCTGGGGCTGACGACATCAAGGAGTTACGTTGCGCTGCCGACCTAACCCTTAGAGCCACCAAGGAAATAGCACTGCTAGATGTATACTGGTGGGTCCTGCACACAATAGAGAAGGGCTACTCGATTCAGTTTGGGTCCCCTCCGCCCAGTTCAACGGGTTGTGTCCTGCCATGGTGGGACACAAGCAGGCTCTGGTCCTGAAACAGGAAGTGCGCACTCTCCTAAAGAAAAGGGGCCATCGAGGTGGTTCCTCTCTTAGTCAGAGAGTCAGGCTACTACAGCCAGTACTTCGTTGTTTCGAAGAAGGATGGCGGAATGCGGCCGATCCTAGATCTACGCTCTTTGAAAGCGGCTCAGGTTCAAGATGCTCACTCTCAAGGAGACCTATTTCTACATAGCCATCCTTCCTTCTTACTGGAGGTTCCTGAGGTTTGCTTTCGGGGCGAAGCTTACCAATATCGGGTCCTCCTGTGCAGCCTAGCACTCTTTCCCCGCACCTTCACCAAGCTGGTCTCTCTACTGATGTAGTAGAGACCATTCTCCATTCCAGAGCTCCCTCCATGAGAATGTTGTATGCCACTAAATGGCATCTCTTCACAACATGGTGTGAGCACCACCAGTTGGACCCAGATAACTGCCCAGTTGGTTCAGTTCTGGAGTTCCTACAGGAACAGTTTGCTGCAGGGTTGGCTCCATCAACCCTGAAGGTTTATGTCTCCACTATCATGGCTTATTGTACCCCACCAGTGGGGCAGTCGCTGGGGAAACACCCCCCGTGGCAAGTTTCCTACAAGGCAACCGGAGGCTGAGGCCCGAGACACAACCCAAAGCCTGTGTGGAACTTGCCCGTTGTGCTGGTGGCTCTATCTGAGCCCCCCTTGGACGTGGCCCTTAGGTATTTGTCAGTTAAGACTGTCTTTCTCCTGGCAATCTCCTCCCTTAAGAGGGTCGGGGACCTACAGACTCTTTCCGTTGCCCTGTCTTTCCTGGAGTTTGCCCCTGGCATGGCCGGTGCTATTCTTTACCTCAAACCGGGGTACATGCCTAAGGTGTCTGTGGTTTCCTTGCGACCTGTCATTTTGCAGGTATTCTGCCCTCCTTCTTTCCTAGCCCCTAACCAGGAATAGCAAAATGCCTAGCTTCCTGGTTTGCGCGACGTCGCCCGCCAATGACGTCACGACTGCATATTGGCCAGATTTTACACATGATTCAGAGCATGAACAGCGAAGCGTTCCCAAAGTAAAGTGCAACATCTGGACATTTATGTATTCATTTTGTCAAAGGAAATCTGCATACCATTGTATTATCTATTTTGTTGCATAGAAACAAAAGGAACCCGCATGCGTCTCTCGAAAACTATAAAAGAGAGTAGATGTTTCCAAACTTTTAACAGAAACTGTAGGAAGTTTGGAAACCTACACTTTTGCAGTTAGCTCAACTAGATACAAAGTCCTGTCCAGAAAGTGGACGAATTGTATTTAAAGATTTAAATTTAATGATAATTTGACGTTATTCGATTACAAAACTGAACCAATAAGGCTTATGTCTGTGTGATTACAGACTATTCAAGAATTTCACAACAGGAAGTCACATTCAGATGATATCCAAACAAATCTGGATAAATTCGATCTTTTTCACACTGATGTTGTGTTTGTGTGTGGAAGACAGAGTTTTTCTTGACTACACTTTAGAGTGAATCATTTAAAAATGCCATTTTAATTGTATTAATAAAGAAAATAAAGACATTCGATACTAATGACATTTATTTCACTGACCCATTCAACTCAAAATGAACACCATGGTGGACGATGTAGTACTGTGGTCATTGTGCCTGTTTTGTTCGGTCACACATTCCTTCCACAAGAGTTTTCTCTCACACTCATTGAATCATCATCTTGGAAACTCCAGTGTAGCCAGTGTTTTCAACATTTCTTGTGTGTGCAAGATATAAATGTGAAAGAACGTAGACACTTCGAAGTGAGCCATTTGTTAGCAACAGTTACTTGAGTGATGAATTTTTACCTCATCAAAACCATACAGTAGGGGTTATAGAGGTATGTTATGGGATCTACTGCAAATGTCCAGCATCACTGATTAAGAAGGTAATCCTGAACGCACACTGTGATTTTTATACTCTTGGTGTTCTCTTGGTAAAGGTAGTGAGCAGCAAACAAAAAACGATCTGTAGCTTTAATGTTCATGACGTGCCTTGATAATAAATAAAAAACTTCATACAAACACTCCTTTTCCTCCATAACTCAATAAGTTTCTATCTTTCTTTACTGTCCACCTGACTCGTTTCAGGGTGGTTTGAAGTTGTCGCTAGCGCTAATCGTGTCATCAGGTTCGGCGCTCCTATTGGTACCTGGTTTGACGGTCATCGTAGGAGAAGTCACACTGTCGGAAAGAGTCTGAAATCTGCTGCCACTGCCAGAATTTAATAATTGGCTATGACGCCGCAGTCGGCGAACGTGTAAACAACCAGTGATCAAAAACTACAGATTTTAGCTTTGTAATATATCTTTTAGGATTTCCACAATTTGTCTCAGACGATCAAATCACGACCAAAATCGCACAATTGAAACCTGGCTTAAGACTTAGTTTGCCATGTTGCTGCTCAATTGAATTTTTTTGTCTGAACTCGTTGGTTGAGGGCACGTTTTCTTTGGTTCAGCATTGTTGCCTTGGTGTAGGTGCGCTCACACTGCAAGATTGATCCTAAAATATTTCTAAAATACTAAAATATTGTTGCTCTGAATGCAGGTGAGTCAGCGAGTGGTCAGATTGATAACAGGGTACACGCTTTGATTGCTACAACTGCATTCCAACATCCCGTGTCTCTCCCTGGTTTGCCTTCATACCGTACGCTGTATGTAAGATTCAGTCCGAATGCGATCCTCCCTCTAGGTGGCAGGTAACAGCACAGAAATTAGACTTGGTTCTAGACCTCTGAATCGTCTTCAATAAAGTGGACTGTAAATCAAACGTATTCTGTTTTCAGCTGTATCTTTTCATTTCTTTATTTTTTGTATATGTGAGCTTATAAATGGTACCAAAGGACAGAGCTGTTAATGTATGAAAACATTTTTAAGTGAACACTTTAATGACAATCACAATCATACTGGGTCACTTTGATCTGTACTTCTGTCAATATTTGTCATACGTATCCATCCATCCCTCCTATTTAATTCACAAACACACACACACACACGTGTATATATATATATCTATATATATATATATATATATCTATATCTATATCTCTCTCTCTCTCTCTCTCTCTATATATATATATATATATATATATATATATATATATATATATATATATATATATACACACACGTGTGTGTGTGTGTGTGTGTGTGTGTGTGTGTAGGTTTACTGGTCGGTGCTATTTTCTGTTATGTGCATTTACCCACACTGTCTTGTTTTGTCTGTCTGTACTGTTGTCTGTCTGTCTGTACAGTTTTTTTGTCTGCACTGTTTTCACTCGGTTGCACTCGATGCACTTTATGTAGCTTTATGTTGTTTAGTGTAGCACCAGGGTTCTGGAGTCTCATTTTACTGTATACTGTGTACCACTGTGTACAGTAGAAATGACAACAAAAGCCTCTTGACTTGACTTTACTTGATATATAATATTTTCTTTCATTGTGTGTGTGTGTGTGTGTGTGTGTGTGTGTGTGTGTATATACTGTATATATATATATATATATATATATATATATATATATATATATATATATATATATATATATACAAGCAAATACACACTATATAAATATCCATATACACACACACAAAAAAATTATATATATATATATATATATATATATATATATATATATATATATATATATATATATATATATATATACTTTCATACAGTATTTTATTTCTTTTAAGTTACCTTACTCTTATCTTTATATTTTATTTCTTTCCATATTTACAAGTCGTACAGTCCGTAAAGCATTTCACTAAATGTCATACTCTGTATGAATGTGACAAATAAAATCTAAATTCGATTTAAAATTCAAATATCTGCGTTCTGGAAGATTTTAAATGTTTAACGATTATGTTGAATGCCGAGCATGAACTACATTTCCCATCAAACCCCAACCCCCCAAATAAGGGACAGATGGTTCCTGTTGTACTATCATTGAGCTTGTGAAATTTTAGTTTGATGTTGTCATGGTTACCAATGGCTTGGTCTAAGTTTTGCTTGTACGTATTTTTTTATTCACACCAATTACTACCGAAGTCTGCACTTGCACCTGCCTTCGTCAAATTTACCAACGACAAAATGATAGACAAAAAAGTGTGATACACTGAATGTTTGAAAGTAGTTTTGTTTCTATCATTTCCTTTCTAATTTAGATTTTAGATTGCAGTATTACTGGGCGTTTTTTTAAATACGCTTTTAGCCCGACGCGCCTTTTTTAACATTTCCGAAACCAAACTGCAACAAAATGATCCATTTGTCATTGATTCTGAGTCAGCAAAATTACTAATAGGTGTGAAACACCACTTTTTCTCAACTGAAGTCCTGCTTCGACTTACACCTTCCCAGCTGTTTTCCTGTAATGACCTGACTCTGTCCCATGAGGCCATAGCAGGTGTGAAGTCCTCTCATAAGTCATTCTGCCTTTCATATTGTCTACTGGCGTTACCATGAGGCAACCTGTAGAGAATGATATCAGAAAAAAATGCATGTTAAATAAAATCCGGAACTGAATCCCCATGAATGCTGAATCTTTTTTTGATAAATATCTACAAGAGCTTGGCCGGGAACCAAAACCAACAAAACTTTTTCGCCTACAATAGAAGCTCTCGGGCTTTGATAAAGAAGCATTCAAGTTTCTGTGTGTGTGTTCGTGTGTTTAGGGGACTGACACCGTGCGCTTGTGCATTCCCTGAACGTTAAGACCAGAAGTTTCATGCAAAGGTTTTCACGCCTTGTGTCAAAACTGAAACATCATTCTGGTTCTCTCATATCACTTGAAGTATGCTGAGGTCAACTTGTGACAGATAACTGGTTACAAAATGGCATTGAGAATGCAGGTGCTTCTAGTTACACAAAGCTGCCTTTTGAAACGCTGATGCACAAACGCGTATGCTTTCTCTCTTTCTGTTTCATGCAAAGAAAAAATCCCACAAAACATATGAATTATACCTGATGTTCCACAGATTTAAGTGCAGCTGACCAACACCAAGATCTGAGCATGAACACAAATTAGCAACGCAATGCGTTGTGCACATTACTGAATTACTGCAGTGAATGAAATGACTCAGAGCTTTGATATGTTTTGTCGAGTTGCATGGCAACCGCAGGGAACATTCTCTGCCTTTATTTAACTAGCAATCAATTTTATCTTTACTTTTGTACTTTTTAACTTAAAGCAGTGTGTGTGTGTGTGTGTGTGTGTGTGTGTGTGTGTGAGAGAGATTAAGAAGAACTGTGTTCGATGTTCACCACCCTGAAATTTGCCTGAACTTATGGCATCTTCTGCAGAGTAACTATTTTTAGTCTGCGTTCCTCGAAGAACGCATCTCTTCTCAAGCGCTTGAATTATGGACAGAAACATTTGTGGCCCTGTTTGTATGGAGACATTAAAACCTGGCGTTATACCAAGGCAGGCTGAAAAACGATGATGCGTTCGATCTGTAGGGCCTTCGGACAAATGGCACGGGCTGTCGTCACCTCTCGCTTCTAACACCATGTGACGTTTCCCCTTCTCGGTGTTGTGTCTGAGGATAAAAGCAGCAATCACACCAACTGCTGAGAGCTTTGCCAGATTTATGCTCATAACAACAGCATTCCAGCCAAGATGGCCTCTACCTCCCTAAATAAACCCAAACAAAGTCAGAGGCACAGGAGAGTCCCGAGCAGAGGCAGTGCTCCATCCTTATTGACGTCATACTCCTGATCAAGTCACGCTTTTTCTTCTTTTGCTTTATCAAGAGTTTTATCAAGGTCTCTAAAAAGACTGCTCTAATTCATGAACAACGCAGACACTTAAACAAAATTCTATTCGATTGTATCTATTTATTTTCACTTCATCTCCTCCTTTTTCTTCCCCTCGTCCTGTTCCGCAGTGGGCCGTCTCGCCCGCTCCACACCAATGTTATGGGTTCGTTGTGCTGGTATGCGCCAGGAATCTTTGGATCAAGGTAATTTCACACTGTTTGAGATTTTCCCAGGATGTTAAGCTTCCCCTTTTACCTTTGAGAGCCAGATAGCGAGCAGCACATGTTCCAGACCTCAGAGAAACGCTCCGGGGAGGTGGTCGGGGGTGGGGGGACTGGGGGGTTGGAGGGCAACTTAAAAGATATATATCGTGAATTATGCACCAACACTCGTGGTGCCCCAAGAAGATCAGATTATCATAGCCTGATCTGAGTGTGGTACTCGCACTGTGACTTCATGCGTGCTGGTGTAATTGGGGCGAAGTGGAGATGTCGATTTGCGATACCCGGGTTTTGGTTTTAGTTCAGAGGCCTGAATCAGAGATCGTTCTTAAAGTCAGTGAGAGAAATTATAAAAAGCAAATGATTTCTTGGCAAGTGCAAAATAAATCAATTCTCATGATGAGATCTACGCGGGAGAATCAAAAAGATTCAAGAGTAGTTTTGTACCACACCAACAGATGGCAGCACAAGGCTGCACACACAGTCACAGGGTGCACCGACCCTCATAATCGTCCTGTGTACATCAGGAGCTGTGCAACTGGGTACCACGTGCCCACGTTATCACCGAGCTCCTCTTTACACGTGAGTCTCTCGCCGCAAACAACATGATCTCACTTATGCACCCACACTACTCACCAGATCTGGCTTTTGAGGCACCCTCTTCCGGAAGATGAAGATCCAGCTCAACGTTCGAGCTCCAGTGCAAATTTCACGCTTTGAAAAGAAGATTCACAGGAACGCTATTTTGAAGGTGATAGTGTTTTTAAGGGCAGAACTTTCTAAACTTTTTGTATATCTGAAAATGTGAGCTGAAGACAGCATCTAAAGACGATTTGGCAGCTTTTCTGCAGTGTTGCATTGTGGAGACGCGTTGGCTGGGAGCTATATTTGGAAGTTTGAGAAGGCTGCAGCACCTGAAGATAATTTCAGTAGTTATATAGTTTTAGAGCTATAGTCCATTGGTTAAGTGGTATCTTTTGAGAGAGAAAAAATTAAAAGGAAAGCAAAAATAGGCAGCACCTGACGCATTCAGAACGTGAGAAAGCTGAAATTGTTACAGTAATCTAGTTAGCTCATCTCTGCCGAAAGGCCCATCTGCTCCCTATGGTTCCCCACAGCCTCTAAAACAACAGCACAACTGGGTAACTAGCTCAGTCAAGGTGCTTACAAACCGAGTTTCAGAAAAAAAACGTTGATTTTTGTGTGTACCAGGTGTAAATGTGGGATTCCTAATCTAAACAGAGAGAGGTAGTGGTGAGAATGGATGTGAGATACAATATTAGCACACAGAGTTTGTTTTTGGCTCACAATTAACACAGAAACCAATTGCACTGATGCCGTTGAAATGACTTTGCGGTGTATAGAATAGTCCCTGGTCTAGATTGTAATAATTTTGTCATTATTTACAGAATGTTCAAAAGCTATACATTACTTACAAGAATTAAATTCAAAGATTTGGCTTTGTGCTACTTAGGGGGTACATTTTTTTTGTACTTGGGTCATTATGTCACTTTTATAAGAAGCATCACTGCAATTCATTAGAAGGTTATTCTCTCTGGTTATTGTTATTCCTTGATTAAAAATTTCTATACTATAGTTTTATCCAGCATGGCACCACTCCTATTATCAGTGCACAGGTGCTCTCTGAATGCTTTAGAGAGAATAAGAAAATCTTAACCCAAAGTAAGACATGAGGACAACATTATCAACACCAGCTCCATCATCAACACTATCAACACCAGCTCTATCATCAACACTATCAACACCAGCTCTATCATCAAAACTATCAACACCAGCTCCATCATCATCAACAATAACAATGGCAGCTCTATCATCAACACTGTCATCACCAGCTCCATTATTATCAACACTATCAACACCAGCTCCATCATGAACACTATCGACACCAGCTCTATCATCATCAAAAATAACAATGCCAGCTCCAATATCATCAACACTATCAACACCAGCTCCATTATCATTAACACTATCAACACCAGCTACATCATGAACACTGTCAACATCAGCTCCATCATCAACACTATCAACACCAGCTCTATCATCATCAACACTATCGACACCAGCTCTATCATCAACACTATCAACACCAGCTCTATCATCATCAACAATAACAATGCCAGCTCTATCATCAACACTATCAACACCAGCTCTATCATCATCAACACTATCGACACCAGCTCTATCATCAAAACTATCAACACCAGCTCTATCATCATCAACAATACAATGCCAGCTCTATCATCAACACTGTCAACACCAGCTCCATTATCATCAACACTGTCAACACCAGCTCCATCATGAACACTGTCAACACCAGCTCTATCATCAACACTATCAACACCAGCTCTATCATCAACACTATCAACACCAGCTCTATCATCAAAACTATCAACACCAGCTCTATCATCAACACTATCAACACCAGCTCATCATCATCAACACTATCAACACCAGCTCTATCATCATCAACACTATCAACACCAGCTCTATCATCATCAACACTATCAACACCAGCTCTCTCATTAACATTATAAACACCAGCTCCATCATCAACACTATCAACACCAGCTCTATCATCAACACTATCAACACCAGCTCTATCATCATCAACACTATCAACACTAGCTCCATCATCAACACTATCAACACCAGCTCCATCATCAACACTATCAACACCAGCTCTATCATCAACACTATCAACACCAGCTCTATCATCATCAACACTATCAACACCAGCTCCATCATCAAAACTATCAACACCAGCTCCATCATCAACACTATCAACACCAGCTCCATCATCAACACTATCAACGCAAGCTCTATCATCATCAAAATAACAATGCCAGCTCTATCATCAACACTATCAACACCAGCTCCATCATCAACACTATCAACTCTAGCTTCATCATTAACACCAGATGCATCAACACCAGCTCTATCATCAACACTATCAACACCAGCTCATCATCAACACTATCAACACCAGCTCCATCATCAACACTATCAACACCAGCTCCATCATCAACACTATCAACACCAGCTCCATCATCAACACTATCAACTCTAGCTTCATCATTAACACCAGATGCATCAACACCAGCTCTATCATCAACACTATCAACACCAGCTCTATCATCATCAACACTATCAACACCAGCTCCATCATCAAAACTATCAACACCAGCTCCATCATCAACACTATCAACACCAGCTCCATCATCAACACTATTAACACAAGCTCCATCATCAAAACTATCAACACCAGCTCTATCATCAACACTATCAACACCAGCTCCATCATCAACACTATCAACGCAAGCTCTATCATCAACACCAGATGCATCAACACCAGCTCCATCATCAACACCAGCTCTATCATCAACACCAGCTCCATCATCAACACTATCAACACCAGCTCCATCATCAACACTATCAACACCAGCTCCATCATCAACACTATCAACACTAGCTCCATCATCAAAACTATTAACACCAGCTCCATCATCAACACTATCAACACCAGCTCTATCATCAACACTATCAACACCAGCTCTATCATCATCAACACTATCAACACCAGCTCCATCATCAAAACTATCAACACCAGCTCCATCATCAACACTATCAACACCAGCTCCATCATCAACACTATTAACACAAGCTCCATCATCAAAACTATCAACGCAAGCTCTATCATCAACACTATCAACACCAGCTCCATCATCAACACTATCAACTCTAGCTTCATCATTAACACCAGATGCATCAACACCAGCTCTATCATCAACACTTTCAACACCAGCTCTATCATCAACACCATCAACAACACCTTCATCAACACCAGCTTTATAATCACCATCAACACCAACTCCAATAGCATAACTTCAACACCAGCTCCATCATTATATACACCATCTTCACCAGCTCCATTATCAACATAAAAACCAGCTCCAGCATGGTCAACACCATCAACACCAGCTACACCAGCTACACCAGCTCTATCATCAACACCAGCTTCATCATCATCAACAGCAGCTCTATTACTGCCAAATCTAAGTGTAAGAGCGGTGTTTGCCCACACAATTATATTGCAGAAGTGTACAGATGTGGTTATATCCACACAATGTTTGTGTCCCATTAAACAATGCATGTCATTTTCTTTCTTATACTTACACTACCTTCTCTCTTAGTCCAACTGGATCTTTAAGCATACCTTCTGAAATATCCAGTAAATAAATACATAGTTTTATCAGTATCTATCTATCTATCTATCTATCTATCTATCTATCTATCTATCTATCTATCTATCTATCTATCTATCTATCTATCTATCTATCTAATCTGTCTGTCTGTCTGTCTGTCTGTCTGTCTATACATACATACATAAACGATCAGCTAGGAAATGTTGTGAATTTGCAGATATATACAGTTATCACTTTAGAGAGATGACTGACTATCAGAAAATGTGTGTCTTCTGGACTAAAAAGATCTTGCGTCAAATACCTCTTGTTATGAGGTTATTGAATTGTTTTAGAACGATGACGTTCCTAGGAATTTGTGTTTAGGGATATCTAACAATCTATTGTTAGATATCTCTAAGCACAAATTCCTAGAAACTTCATCCAAAGTGATTTCCAGTATTACAGAATGAGGAAATATTTTCCCGTTATTTCTGTAGTTAAACGCTTCCAAAGAAAGAAAGTATTTCCATGTCAGGATTTCTATTTATTTACTAAATGTTATTGTTTTTTTTTCGTGACTCTAATAAAAGATCAACTTTACGAGTAGAGTTATGAAGTTAAAACACTACTTTAATGTCTACAAATTAGTTTAATTCAATCTGGTATTTGTTTCTTTTCTCATTATTGATTCTTGATTGATTTCGTAGCATCAATTCAGGTGCTTTGTCTAGTTACATTAGTTCCTAGAAACGATCTGAAAACGTCGTCGGTGCTGCGTAGTGCAGCAAGTGGGAGGATTTGGGAATAAAAGAGTAGTTCAGTTTGTCAAAGTTATGATAATCCAAGTGCTAGAAACAGACGTGTGCATGTATAAAGTTTGCAGTGTTTAGTGCAATAACATAGAAAGGCATGTGCAAAGTCCTGCAAAAGTGGATTTTAGTGTCCATTTTGGTATTTTTATTGTAAATGGGTGTATGTGCATGTGCAAATAATGCAGTATATATTAAAAGAAATACATCTATGAATTAATTAAAACATGCAAATGAAATGCTTTGTTTTGCAAATTGTTCGAAGAAATTTGGGTTTCTATCTCTTTCCCAGTAAAAACACTTCTGATAAGAGCTACTGAACGTGTTTCTTCTGTATCTTAGCTACAAAATATTCTGGATATTAAATGTGCCCATCCTCAGTTATTTAACCGTCCTCGAAGTTATTTGGAAGTGTGTTCAGGTCAATCAGAAATGCAATGAATCGAATGAATGCAATAAATCGGAATGTATTTATTGGCGGATTGAACATGTTTTCAATAGAAAGTTTAATAGAAACTAAGAAGAAAATCTGCACTTATGTAAGTTTCTCTTGGGGAAAAAAGGAGGTCTGAGTTTGTATTTTTTGAAAGATTAAGTGCAAATATGAACATCTCAGTTACTGTCATGGAGTTGCTCTTTCTGTAATGGAGTTGCTTGTCATTCATTCGATCAACATATCTGACACGTGGTGTTATTATGGGATGGATTAAACTGTCAGTTAAGGTTGAATCAACATTAAGAATAATAATACTGTGTACTCAGTCAGGCTCCGATCCCCTTCAATAATTTTTTTTATTTATTTTTTTTTGTCTTTTCCTGTTTCTGCCCCAATAGCAGCTGCATTTCAACCGACACTGCGGCTGTTATGAATTTTACCAGAAGTTTGAGTGTCATCAAAAGTGACCTGGACCAAAAAAGGGAGTCGGAATAATCAGGCTCAGAGTGTGTTTGATCTCATCTACTCTTCTTCTAGAAATTCCCAGGTGGAAGTCTTCAGGAAGTTATTTTTTTTTCCCTTTCTTACTTTCTGTCTCTCTCCTTCTTTCCGGGGCATGAGAAAGATCCATGCCAGGGAGCGAGGGAGATCTTTTCATGCCGACGGATTCCTGACAGACACAACCTGCCCCCGAGAAGTCCTTGCATTCTTCAGCAAGGTTCCCTCCCAACAATGCTTTTGTTTCTCTGTGGGTTCTTTATGCATCCAGGAGGGAAGGAGCAAAAAGAAATGGACTCTAAGATCATGGTGTATCAGCCAGCAGCTGTTGTATGAGTGACGAACTAAAGCACTAGAGATATGAACATGGCAAAATGGACTGCTCTGGAAGAGGGAAAGGGGGGTTGGTTTCTTGAAGGAGAAAGAAAAGGATGCAGACATAAACAAAGTATCTTCTTCACATGCTTCAAATGTTCCTTCATATCCGCATGAAAATGCAACAGAGAGGCTGGTTCTGCTTTTTTTTGCTTGAGATTTTTTTTAGACAACTTGCATGAGTGTGAAGAACACCTCCTTCAGCACTTCGGCATCACCGATGTCTAACAAATGAATGTCCTGAAAGAGGTGTATACCATCATCTTTTAGGAAGCATGGAGAAAAATTTGTTTCTCTTCAGGTTTTTTGGTGGCAAAACTATTTCCCATGAAATGAGCTCTTGGGATCATTGGCTTGCTCATTGCCTGGTTCTGTTTTCTGTTGTCTCCTACTGGAATGTGTTTGCTGTGGAAAACAGGGACATGTGGGGGGGCATAGGGTAAAAATAATAATAATTCATATTTATTTGGTGTTTGATTTGTATATAATAATGCTTCAGAGGTCCACTATTGGATGAACTTATTAGACGTAGTAGTGGTGGTAAGACTAACTTATAAATCTGATTAGAACATTTATACCTTATTGTAAACTTTTATAATGTTTTGGGGGAATTGGACCATAAAGTGTAATAATTAGTTTGAGTCACATAATAATAATTTGTTGGAATTTGTTGTTTGATTATTATGTAATAATGGTACAGTGGTTTGCCAGAGGGACTTTATTTTTCTTGTATTAAAATAAAAGTATTTTTGGGGGAATTTGACCATAAAGCTTTGTCAATTGTCTGAATGTATTTCACAGAACTAATTCAAAGTTTGAACATTTTTTTAATATCATTTGTTTAATTCAATTCAGTCATTGTTTTTTTTATTTTTTGATTTTATTATTTTTTTTTTTTTCAACAACAAAAAACTCTCATTAAATGTTCTGTTCAGGTTTAACTCATCATCAACCTTCTAAATTCCGAAAAGATGAGGATGGTTCCAGATTTTTGCCAGTTTTGTAGTTAAAGTAGGTTCTGAATAATGCATTTGGGAAATAGTTTAAAAAGCTAAGGAAACAATGATGAACTGTATTATAGGATCGATTATAGGATTGACTCAAAATTCCCAGATGATGAAGACCCAGCCCAGTGTATGTTCAATAATATCATTTTGTGATGCTAACGAAAGAAAGCCAAGTGGATGGGAATGTATCTGAAATCTGAAATGCTCCTCACTAATGAGAAAACAAACCCCTGGGAAAACTCCATCACTGGGTTGATAACAGCTGCACACCTGAGATTCGGCATGCAAACAAAACGAGGGGCAGAAACGCTGGAGGTGAATCCCTGAAGCATATCATGCACTTATGTTTCGTAATGGACGGTTGAGTTTTCACCCTTGTTTTGTTCTTTAGGAACATCTGTGGCTGGTCAACCACATAAAAATTAATCAAAATAAATCAAAATAAACCTGAAGAAATAGTGAGTATATTGTGTTTGCTTTTTATTTTTTTCGACGAGAATGAAATGACTGAAACAGTGAGGTTATGAGTTTAGTGGGTGTGTTTCTTTACTTGAGCTGTTTAGCTGTTTTGGGGGAGAATGTCGAACAACCAATCTTCTCAACATATTTATGTCATGTTTTCTCAGTGACTTATATGTAGGATATTTTGTTTTTAAATGTGTTTATAATTTTAAATATTTGTAATTTTTTTCATTTTGGCCAAATTTATTTTTAATTAATTTACAAGGTTGTTATTATTACAACTGCAATTAAGAAACAATTATTAATAAATCATAAATAAATTATAATAATAAAAATAAATAATAGTAGTTAATAATAATAATAATAATAATAATAGTAATAATAATAATTATTTTTATTTTTATTACTATTACTATTATTATTATTATTATTATTATTATTATTATTATTATAACAATACATGTGGGTACTGACAGCAAGAGAACCCTATTTAAAAAAAATCATTTATTTATAATTATAATGTATAATTTCTTTTTGTTTGTGAAAGAAATTTGGTGTAAAAATGCAACATTTTGTTTTGTTCCTCCTATTTTTTCTCTTTGTGTTTTTTGCACAACATATCTGATGTTAGGATTTCTGCAGGTGCACACTTTTCTCGTATATTCTCATATATATATTTTCTAACAGAAGATTTTTGATTGGTATTGCAGCTAAAAGGCCACTTCTGCAAGAAGTCAAAGCATGTGGTGGAAAAATAATTTTTATTAGAAATATAATTTAATTCTTTTTTCTTTTTCAAAATAAAATATTACTCAAGGTGATTCTAGGTTTAAAACAAAGACATATTTACAAAAAATAAAGTAAATAAAAATAACAATTAAAAAAAGAATGATACACATGTAACTTCAATAATAAAACTAATAAAATGGTAATAAATCTGAGAGCAGATTTGAGCTTTAACCCTGGAAGACCTTGGTGTTATGAGTCAGATGTGTTGAAGAACTTCAGAACTTTTTTTTTTTTTTTTTTTTGCTTTCGGTGTGTCTTTGTGTTCATGCTATGTAAAAAAAAAGTTGTGACGTCACTAGTGGACGGGAGGGGTGAAGGGGGGGTCCCGGGTGTGTTGCACCGTCAGCACGCGCTCATCTTCCGTCTCGTCCCGTTCTCCTTTTATGGAAACCATAGCAACCCATTTTTTTTTGTAATCATACTTCTCAGTAGGATATAGGAAGCGTGGTTAGATAGAACTCAGGGTTTCATCTTCGGTCTATAACCGAACTTTAGTCACGTCGGAAAACTTGATTGCTTCATTTTTTTCTTGTCGCATTTTATTATGATTATTTTTATGATTCTTTTTTATTATTTTAAATCAGTAGGCTATATTTTATCATTTCCCTCAACTGATCATCCCAATGGATTGCAACTGCTTCTATTTTACCAACCTTCCAGTCTAATATCAATCAGAACGCATTATTATTTTTTGCACATTTTTTCCCCCCGACTTGTTTTAATCCACTCATAATTAGGATCATGTAAAGCCTAAGCCCCACCCGGGTTTATCCGAAAAATAGAAAATGTCAGGGTTTAAATGTTGAGCTAATTGAATATCACAACTTCTCATTTTAGACGAGATGCTTAGGAAGGGAAAAACCCGACATTGGCGTATTGTCGGCTTTGAAACGTCCACGTTGTAAATATGACCATCTGCAATCTGATCTTTTGTCTGATGATTAAAAACTGAAATATTCCAGTCTCTCTCTCTCTCTCTCTCTCTCTCTCTCTCTCTCTCTCTCTCTCTCTCTCTCTCTCTCTCTCTCTTCTCTGGTGTGACTGTGTTCTAGAACGTCTGCTGTATTTTCCCCACATTAGTCATATTTATGTGATCGCATGCATGTTTGTTACCTATTTGGATCTTCTTAAGCAGTTTATAATAGTATTAATTGAGTCCTGAAAGGCAAAACAAAAGCTGCATATATTCCCAAATAAAATGTCTCTAGCACAAACGTTTTCTTTCCAGCTCTCTAATCCCAGGATCAGATCACGTTTTGCTGCTTCCTCACATAAGAAATAAAAACCAGTATAAAGACTCATCATGATCAATTATGACGATTATGATTATGATCACCAACTTTTTTTCTTGCACCTCATCCTCCTCTACTTCACCATCACCCCCCTCCTCCTCTTCCTCGTCATCATAACTCGTCGTTGCTGTCAGGTGAGGTGAGGAGGAACAGAAGATGATTTTTGTTCCTGTTTGAGAGAAGTAGGCTGGACTCAAAAGTCTGCCCAGTAACACCACTGGAATCTGAGATCCTATTGGTTGGGTAAATTCTGACAAGAAAAGGAAGCGAGTTGACAAAAAGAAGAGAGAGAGAAAAAAAAGAGAGAGAGAGAGAGAGAAAAGAGAGAAGCTTTTTAAAGAGAAATTCTGTTGCTCTGCAAAGTGTGAAAAAAAGCTGATCTGAAGTTGAGTTGGTGGAGGAGAGACGTGGGTTTTATATTGGTGTTTCATTGAAGCACATTTTGAGTGCTTATAATTAAACTTTACACTATTAGCTAATTCAACTCGTGTGTGTGTGTGTGTGTGTGTGTGTGTGTGTGTGTGTGTGTGTGTGTGTGTGTGTGTGTTTGCGGGGTGGGGTGGGGCAAAAACTAAAATAATCGAACACAGCAGGAGTTTATTTAGAACCATCGTGTTATATAGAGTGACTGTGGGTGTTTGAGCTGTGGGTGAATGGGTGTGTGTGTGTGTGTGTGTGTGTCTTCTTTATTTCCATGTTAAATAATGTAAATGCACTCCTGGCTGCACTCTATTGTCCTTCCAAAAACGCCTGTTTTGGAGTCGTGTGTGTGTGTGTGTGTGTTTTTTCTGCGCCATTGGTTTAGTTTGCGCTTATTTGCGCCACTTCATTGGGAGTCTTGCACTTTTTTTTCGCCAGTGCAAAACTCTCTAAACTCGAAGTGCAGTGGCATCACACTTTTATCTGAAATACACAACCGTCATACACGCATTTCCTCGAAAGCTATCTCACCACATTAGTGTAGCACTAATCTTAAAACAAAAAAAAAAAAAAGAAAGAAAAAAAAGGACAGCTTAATTTAGAATTTGAGACCAGATGAAGGGTTATGGAAAAGAAAAATATATATTACAGCCCCCTCATCACACACACATTTTAAATACTTGTCTTTAGGTTATTTTAATACACTAGATAGTAAACTTCCTTATTTTTTTTATTTATTTTTTTTTACATTTTTTCTATTCATTGGTTAAATGTGTATTTTCCTCCACAGTGCATGTAGTGCTTCCTTCTAAACTACTCATACTTGGAGTTTGCACAAAAAAAAGAGAGAGAGATCCAATCAATAGAAATAATAATCATGATTATGATCTCGGGTTATCAAATGTGATCAGCTTTGAGATGGTGATGAGCAACTGCATTGTTTTCCGGTTGATCAGCTCGTATTTAGGTTGTAAAATAGAACTGGTTCATTAGTTGCATTGCTCGATTCATTTCATGGATTTGAAAGTAAGATTTTAAAGGCTCGATAGTCATTTGGCTCTGCTGCAATAAGGGTTGGGTCCTAACTCAAATGTGGGAGGGTTTTCAAACTGCGTCGAGACTGGAATCTGGCAACCCTACAGCAAGAAAAGAGCAGAGCAAAAGAAACCAGAGCAGAGCTGCCACCAGGGAAAGGAGAATCCTGAAAGTTCTCCAGAGAAGCTGGACACAAGCACAGGATATAGCTCCACACACTTGTTTTTTTTTTTTTTTTTTTTACATGCCCATCGAAGAAGTTTGCTTCTGCGGCTCCAGTTTTCTGGTGTTTTAGAGATCGGAAGGAACACTGTGAACACCCAGAGAGGAATGGAGCTGTATTGTTTGGAAGCGGAGACCGTGGTGCGAGCCCGTCCCGACCCGAACCTTCTCGGCGATGACAGGGTTCTGCAGAGCCTCCTGACTATCGAGGAGAGGTTTCTGCCCCAGTGCTCCTATTTTAAATGCGTGCAGAAGGACATCCAGCCTTTCATGCGCAGGATGGTGGCCACCTGGATGCTGGAGGTTTGTGTGTGTGTGAACTTTAGGGTATTTCCTCAGAACTGAAAAACAGCTCGAGATCAACCCAGGTTCACTGTCAACCTATAGGTTCTGGGCCGTGAACGGAAACCAGACATGTTCTTTTAACGGTTCCGAACGGACAAGGCCGAATTTTTTTCAGGGCGTTTATTTTAGTGCGTTTTGGATCGAGTTCATGGTTGTGTCGTAGGTTTTTGGAGAGGACGACCCGATTGCAAAAGAAGGATGGAAAAAAAACCCGCACTGTATATCCGATTAAAAGGCGATCGATTGTGCAGAAGAGCGTCTCCTGCTCCATAATGTTATTTATTTATTTATTTATTTATTTTTCGATAAATATTTCCATGCACACGTATGCAGTTCACTACTTTCCCCCTGGTAGCTGCAATCGCAAAACGCCATGTTGTTTTTTTTTTCTTCCTTCCCCCAGATTAGGTCTGTCTTCTTTTTGTAATTAAATATCTTTAAACGTCACGAAAGATTTTTCAATATCACTGGGCGGATAGAAGAACATCTAAACTCCACGTTTTTGGTTTTAAATCGTGCGAAATGTATCGCGAATATTTTGTTACAATTTTTCCAAATATGTGTTCGCGGAAGGGCGAGGGCCTTTTGAGCTGCTCCCTCAAACCCAACGCCGAGCAAAATCGGTGTAGCCTAGGAATTAAGTTCATTTCTCCCCGAAATGTTGGTTCGATGTCTTTGTTTTTTGTCGGGAACGTTAGCCAAGGAATTGGGCTTTATTTTCATGTGTTGAATGTTCACATGACGCGAACGCGTTAATTTATACAAATTTTTCAATGTAGTATTTCGATGCGATGGCGACGTTCACGTCAAGCGCTGCCCGATCCGTCCCAAACAAAATCGCGTTTTTATTACAGAAAACGTGAATCTGAATATTTGGCAATTGTCGGGAATGATGTCGAATGGACTTCTGATCATTTTTATGTGTCAATTGTAGTCGTGGACAATTTATTTATATTTTTAAATATTTTATGAAAATATGACGAATAAAAAAAAAACCCCGCATGAGCTGCTCCGAAGCCTACTGTGCTTCAAGGCTGTTTTTTGGCTCGAGTGATTTGTGACTTGATTCATTTCTTACTGAATGGACTGAAGGAATTTAGTTCTGTAGATTGAAATTTTAGTATTTCTAGCCTTAAAAAAAAAAAATTAAACAAATTCCACTGCACGGGTAAAAGTTTGCAGGCGATCAAATATGATCTTCCACTCTACATTATTGTAATGATTCTTTTTCTACTAAAGAGCAAGATTGCTTTCTACTTATTTCTAAAGAAATGTGGATCTCACACTCTCTTGGTAAGTTTCATGCACCACGTGTTTCTTCCTCCGGCTGAACTCATGCTCGTCGCTCTCCTGCCTTTTGCAGGTCTGCGAGGAACAAAAGTGCGAGGAGGAAGTTTTCCCACTGGCTATGAACTACTTGGACAGATTTTTAGCCGTTGTCCCCACCAGAAAGTGTAACCTGCAGTTGCTCGGGGCGGTGTGCATGTTTCTGGCGTCCAAACTGAAAGAGACGCGTCCTCTAACTGCAGAAAAGCTCTGTATCTACACAGATAACTCCATCCGACCGCAGGAACTTCTGGTAAGCACCTAAATGCAATGTAGATATTTGACCCAGGAGGTGGTTAAAAGTTTGTTAAAATATTATAATGGCTTAACCTTTTTTTTTTTTTTTTCTTTGCATTTATATATATATATATATATATATATATATATATATATATATATATATATCTCACAAAATGCTTTTATTTTCAATATATAAAAATAATAAATTCCTACTACTATGACACAAGAGACTTGAATTGCTTGCTGCAATTAAAGACAATTAAAGAGCAAACAAGAACTTTGCAGAGTCTAGCTGGTGAATGCTGGATGTTCTAAAGTGTGATTAAGGGAAGATACTGTAGTTGCGTTAGCAGTACAGCCACTCGCAGATCTCTATCCCCATCTAGTGGCAAATATGTAAATCAATTCTATCACTGTGCCCAGATGGGGTATAATATCTGGTTTTCCAGTTCCGGTGGAGTTAAACACACACACACACACACACACACACACACACACACACACACACACACACACACACACACACACACACACACTGATTTGTAACATGTGTTACATAAGATGGGAAAACCTATGGATTCTTCTTAGGAAGTGTCACCTCACAATAATCACCATCCTAATTGTCAATCTACCAGGGATTTAAGTGATAAATGGTTTACAGAATTAATGTATATTTCTGTAGTGTGTATGCTTCTAGAAGAAGCCAAGGATCTGAGAGCAACCTTGGCAACTCCAACAACACAAGCTGTCCAAATCCAAATTTCATAATTCCAGAAACATTCCACAGCGATGTGCCATTCTCCCACAGTGTGGTCAAAAAAAAAGAAAAGTCGAAACAAAACCGTGTCTTTCTGCTCGGCTGGAGGTCGGTACCTCCCGAGTGCGTTCGCTGTGCAATCAAAAGTCCTTGTTCAAAATGTTGAGGATGTATGCATGCATGTTTCTCACCACAGGCTCATCAGTTTCTGTCTTTGTGGTGGAGATCAACAGAACTGTGTTGATTCTTGTCAAGGAGAACACGAATTTGCTTCTTTAAGCAAAATTGCAATTGGTATTTTTTTTTATTGTTATTTAAATTTATTTTAAATCTGGTCTACCAGTTGACACTGGAGTTCAAAGATGCAGGAAACCAGAGATGGCCTGGTTCAAGTTCAAGTTTTGTTACCGCTACAGACTTCTTGTAAATGAATCCCTCACTTCAGGCAGTAGCACCAAAATGAGGAAGTGGGTATATAAAGTGTGTTGCAAGCACAGCTAGTCAGCACTCGGCTTTGTCTCAACGCTTTGGCGTAAGCAAATTATAGTTGCAAACTCTTCTCCTTTTGTATAGTCAAATATTTATTCGTTACATGCTGTTGTTGCGTGTCGATTGCGTATCGTACATGATATTAGGGATGCTGCATAAACAGCAGTTTTTTGTAGTCTAATTATGGCATTTCTGTAAATTGAATACACTGAAATCCATATGAGTGGATAAAGAGAAAAGAAAAAACAATAATTTTAAAAAGTATCAGCGAAACCAAAACAAAAAAAGCACTGAATGTTCTCAGGCGTTTTTTTTTTCTTTTCTGTACGTTGCAAAATACTTTTGATCTGTTTGCCATCTTCTAAAGATCTGAGCTGTTTGTACCTGTGGGTGAGCCATTCTGATGCTGAAACCCGGGTATGCAGAGGCAGCAAGGAAATCGTGCATCGGCGATGGTGCGCTCAAACTTTAGTTCAGTTACAGAGGTTTCGATCGCAAGACGGCCTCCTGGTCAGCTGAACAGAAACGTCATGGGTACAGTTTAGGGGGTTAAATGGCTGACTCAGTGATCCAAGTCATGGCTAAGTGCATGTGGTTCACTGATGAAGAAAACATCATGATTAGAAACAAGTAGTCACTGGCGAGCCTTATTATGCTCAATTAGCCATTCACTCTCGTGGTCCTCTTTTGACTAGAACCTCACTTTGTGTTTCCTGAACGAGGTAAAAATCAACGCTGTTGACATGATTTCTGTGTGATTGAAAGTTTCCGGGGTGGATAAATGGATCTAGTCGTCTTTAGTGGCATTAGTGGTAATCCCTGTTTTTGCCTTTTCGCTCGATGCAAAATTGAGCTTTTTCCGACAGTTATTGCCCTGAAGTTACAGCTTAATCTGCTCACGTTTCCCTGAAGGCAGTAATATAGTTTGCATGTCTAATTAAAATCTATGAAAAGAAGTCCAATTATAATTACAGCAATAAATTTCAAATCAGTAGTCAAGTTGAATTTGAATATTCATCATTCATTTGAAGTGTTTGAATGGTTTATTTTGGGGGGGTGAGACTGAATGAAGTGCTTTCCAGTCTCTGCTTGTGTGTATCACAAAGACTGACTTTGCATTCTCAGGAGTAGAATACCTGATAATGAACAGATGCCGTGAGGTCACTGGTGGTGTTTTCTTTTTTCTTTCTTATAGAGCTTAGTAGATTTATGATTAGCCAGAGACAGTAATGTAGCGCTAGCCTGGCTCTACTCTGCTTATGTCTCTCTGGAGTGTGAATAACATTATATAGTCCAGGGATCAAGACATCGTGCCTTCAAAAATTCCAAAATCACAACGCCACGATGAGGAAATCAGTATGAAGCCGATTCACCCAGGAGATTGTTTGCCCTGTTGGTAAAAACGAAAAAGCTCACAATTCTATACAATATACCTGTTTTGTTTTTGTTTTTGTCCCCTTTTCTAGACACTTTTGCTTTGTAGTTAGTCATAGATTGACTAACCTCGTATTTTTGTGATTTTATTTCATTTAGAAACGTTTATAAACTAATAAAAAAAAAAAAAGGTTTGGTTGTGTCCCCTATGCCCTAGCTGGAACTAAGATTTAAGGTTGTTCACATTCACTCAGAGTGGAAAAGAAAATAGCAAAAATGAATTATGAACCAATGTTGACATATCCAGAATCCCTTGGGCCAACAAGCTCGAAAGCCAACTAGCATTTCATCAATTTATATTCCACTTCCAGCAGAACTCAAAATACCAAAGATGCTTTAGATAGACTCTGCATTCAGCCAATATCGCACAAGACACTGATCCCTCATGACATATGCTCTGATTACCTACGTTTACTAAAACATTGCATCAACAAAAAAACAAAAAACTTTTGTACGACTTTAGATCATTGTTTTTTTTTTGTTGGATCTTCGATTTTTTTTAGGAATGGGAACTGGTGGTTCTTGGTAAATTGAAGTGGAACCTGGCCGCTGTCACTCCGAACGACTTCATCGAACACATAGTGAAGAGGCTGCCGCTGCCTGAGGATAAGCTGGACCTGATCCGCAAGCATGTGCAGACCTTCATCGCCCTGTGTGCAACAGGTAATTGCACTTCAACGCCCAGGACGCTGTGTAATTATCACTAGCGCTCGCTCAGTCGACGTTGGCTGATACCGTGCCCCGAAATCACAGTTCCTCAGTTCATAGCATTCCTAGTTATTAAAGCTGATTTTCCTTTGGTCAGCATTTTTTTTTTTTATTATTATTCCCTGTTTCAACACGTCCTAGCGCTTTGCAGTATTTTGTAGCAATCAGAACCCCCCCTAATAAACACTGGGTAAATCGCATGGCATTTGGCCTATGTGTTGTGTTCCATTGTGTTTTGTTAGTGAGAAAAGTAAAAGATCCTTTGTCAGTTACTAGGTAGTGATCTCTTGTGTCAACATGTTGGTGAGTGTTGAAAAATATACTCTATCTGCTAATCTCCAGAACCTGAAATGCAATTTTGGTGGAACAGTAGCAAGAATGCAAAAGCATTCATGTCGCTCGAGAAGGCGTTGCGTTTCTGGTGAAATGCCTTATCGTGACACTCGTGTGGCATAATGTAGAACTAAAAATCATAGGTTTGGATGTCATTGAATGGTATGATCAAGTGTGGAGGATGTGTTGAAAAGGCGTCTATTCCGTATACCCGTTACTGCGCGTAGGGACAACTGAGAGTTTTTCTTCTTGGCAAGATCAAACATGGAGAAGAGATCGAGGGTGAGAAAGGGAAGAAAAAAAAAAAGCTAGTGAGAGAGCATTGTCCCAGCGGATCCAAACAGCAAAGCATGTCATGTTTTCATATCTCATCCCTGCTTCTCACGCCTCCTAGCCGCTCCAGGGCATGACTGTTTTCCCATGTTCAGGAGTCTTTGTGAGGCTGGTTCTCCCAGCCGACTTTACGCTCGCGCTCTCTAATGGGACCTACTCATATTTCCCCTGGGCTCGAACATCCCTCCCTGGGGTTGCTTATCCCGCCAGGAGAATCCCCCACACCTCTTCTCTGAGAACGTGGTGTAGGAACTGGTGAAGAGTGGTGGGCGGAACAGGAGGAGATGACAGCTCTTTAAACATGGCACGTTTGATGTGGGCTCTCCTTTTGCCGATTGTGCAATGGATATCGTAGGTATGTTGTGAAACTACTCTGACAGGAGGAATTGATGATATCCATGAGAACACTTGCTCCCATCCATGACTGCCTCACCCTCTCTTCCTTAGCCGGAATAGAACCTGGAATAACGAGCTTTAATCCATTTCGCCGTCCTGATCTGCAGAAATGTTGAATAAGGGTGCAACAGTTTTGTTTTCGCCTTTCAATCCTGCCTACTTGCTGTACAAACGGACGCCTACGCATTAAATTCCCTTACACGTAGTTGTTGCCTTGCTGCTTATAATAACAAGAACAAACAAGCAAAATATTGAGTAGAGAATATTTGCATATATATAATTATATTGGCTGCAAAATTATCAATCGTCTTCTACTATAATTCGGAGGTACTGTCAACATGCCAAGCAGAAGCCTTCGGGTGATGTTGGCGTGTCTGCGGATCACGTGCAGGAGCTCCGAGCACAGACTAAAAGCATTAGTTAGCAATTTTATGTTGATTTTCTGTTTTATTGGAAGTTTATAAAACAATGGCCATGTACAGTACCTGGCCAAGTATATACTATAAACACTGTAGTTTTAGGATTGGTGCTGGGATTTGGACACGTCAATTTGCAATAAATGAAATGTTTCATAGCAGTGGGGGAAATAATTATTTAGAGCTGTCGAGCTGTCGAAGGACGTCAGGGATGAGATTGTAGACCTGCACCAGGCTGGAATTGGCTTCAAGACCATCAGATTGTTGTCTTTGCCGTATGTTTTTGGCCATTGTCATGCTGGAAGACCCGTCCACGACCCGTCTTTAGTGTTCTAGCTGAGGCCAGGCCTTATCCAAGATGCTACAGAGCCCTGTTCATGCGGTGAAGCCTTTCTGTACTCTCAGCAGAGAAACAGCCCTTAATTTTGGTCTCATCTGACCACATGACATTCTCCTAAGTCTTCTCTGAATCATTCAGGTGTTTGTTGGCAAACTTAAGCATTCTTGAGCAGAGAGACCTTGGTGCGTTACCAGTGGTTTTCTTGGTGACTGTGGTCACAGCTCCGTTGGGATAATTACAAGCTCCTCCTGTGTAATTCAGATCTGATCCCTCACCTTTCTCAGAATCATCCTCACCCCATGAGGTGAGATTTTGCATGGAGCTCCAGAGTGAGGGCGATTTTACTTTCTTGTATTTCTTCCATTTTCGAATAATCGTGCCAACAGAGGTCTCTTTCTCAACAAGCTTCTTGCTCATTCCCATTTGTAGCCCATTCCAGCCTTGTGCAGGTCTACAATCTCATCTCTGACATCATTTGACATCTCTTTGGTCTTTCCCATGGTGGTGGAGAGGTTTGAATGGAAGAGGTTGATTCTGTGACGTCTTTTACACACATAATGAGTCGATATTAGAAGCACTTTTTTTTTAAAGGAAATGACTAATTTGGGGTGTGGGAGTCGGAATTCTTGCTGGTTGGTACGGGATCAAATACACATCAATTTATAAAAAATAAACCTACCATGGACAATCTAGACTGTTCATTTCTCTGTAAGGGTGTACACTCCCAGTCAAACATTTTCAAACCCCCGTGTCCACCCCATGCCGATTTCCTGAGGATGCAAACCAAGAAGACTTTTGGATTTGCAGCATGATTTAACTTTTTTTTTTGTCTGCAGTGGCCTGACCTACAATCGGTTGTTCTATTTGGAAAAAGTAAGCGAGCATAAGGATGTTTTAACGATTAGTCATGGCTTCCTATGAGTCCTTGTCCTTTGTAATTCCGCTGCATCCATACAGCAGGAAGAACTAAAAACCTAAGAATTTCCTTTTCTCTGTGTCATACCAATTCTCATATAGTTTCCCAATGCGGATCAAACCACAGTATCCTGCCTGACTAGCATAATTATGCTAAACTGTTATGCTAAGAGAATTCCAAATGCCACGCCCATGCTTGCATAGTTTAACTGTATAGGTGGTGCTTTTTTCTTGTCTTGTCTAAGAAGTGCCTTAGAAAAAATAACTTAACAGTGGCTAGTTTAGTAAATAGTTATGGTCTGGAGTGTGTGTGTGTGTGTGTGTGTGTGTGTTGGGGAAGGTCATCATGGTTAAAACATGATTCTGCCCATTTTGTCATTCCTGTTTCAAGAGGCCCTGCTACCTCCCTTGCTGGCCTGTGCACTGTTGCTCAAGCATCTCAGCAATGGTGCAAGACTGAAGCAAGTTATTACAGGATTTCAACAGTTGAGGAGGAATCCTGTTTTCATTTTGTTTGAGTTACGGTGTCTTGGCTGCCGATAAAAGCGTAGACGTCGCCTGAGATGCAAGCAAGAGGACTGGTTTGAGACATGTCCAAATTCGGTTTAGCCCTATCGAGTGACTTTGGCAGAACCGCTAAAACTGGACGTAGCACACGGGAATTTCAGTGTGGCCTTCGCAATTAGCAGTCAGATTTCTGCGTTTTGAATGTGACAGGCTTATAACAGATGGTGGTAGTGGGTTTTTTTTAGTCTGGTCCTCAAAGCGCAAACATGGAAACGTTTGCGTTAAAGTGCCACCAGTGAATCTCGACACAGACAGACATACAGTAGCAGCTTTAGCACCTACCACATATTACAAACCCACAAGAGTCCAGGAATTTAGTGTCTGTGAGCTTCCCTCACCTACACACATAAGTGGCTTATTCCATTTGACTGTGGGCTGTGGTGGGTAAAGAACTATGATGCCAAATCCAAAAAAGTTGTTTACATTTGACCTTTATCAATCAGGGGAGCTTGGCTGCTCACAATGGGACTTTCTGTAAACGGAACAGCTAATAAGGAATGCAGTCGAATGCAATCCTGGAAGATGATTTATTGCCTTTAAAAAAAATCGTCGCTCCCTGGCTGTTACTCAACTTTCCGGGTGTTTAATTAATTTACAAGTTAAATGCATATGCAGTGCAATGCACCCACCCAGAAGTTGGCTGCGCTGGTATGATACTGGATACAGTGTGTGGGCAGGGCATGAAAATGGCTCATTGAAGGAGGTAAGAGGCTGGCAGAGCAGGCCAGCCACCGCTTACAAAGAGCCTTCCATAGCAAGCGTCACTGCTACGTACACTGTTTTTCTCCAACAGGCATATCATTTAAGGTGCGTAAAATGCAGCCGTTTTTCTCCATCTCCTTCTCCGTCTTTCAGATGATCCAGCTATGACATTGCCATGCTGTTCTCTTTGTTCCTCAGCACTATCTGTTGCCAATTGCTAAAAAAAACTAATCTGATTGCTACACATACACTATATGGACAAAAGTATTCGGACACCTGATTTTCCCCGCCATATGTGGTTCTTCCCCAAACTGGTATCACAAAGTTGGTGGCACACAGTTTTTTTAGGGTGTTTGAATGTGGTAGCATTACGTTTTTCCTTTAACTGAACTAGGAGTCCCAATCCAGTTCCAGCATGACATGCCCCTGCGCACAAAGGGAGCTTCATGAAAATATGGCTTACATGGGTTGAAGAGGAAAAGCTTGAGAGGGCTACTAATTACCCAGGCCTCCTCACCTTCTTCAGAACCTGACTTTACTAAAACCCCATGCACAATTTAAAATCTAGTGGAACATCTTTCCAGAAGAGTGGAACTGCTTATAACAGCAGTTCAGGAAAAAATTTAGAATGGGATATTCAAAGAGCACATATGAATCTTATGGTCAAGTGTCCACAAACTTCTGTCCTTGTAGTGGGGGTTGGGGGTGGATGTCTCTCTCTCTCTCTCTCTCTCTCTCTCTCTCTCTCTCTCATTCATATATATATATATATATATATATATATATCATATTGTTTTATTAAATTTTTCTGTTTTTTAATTAATAGAACAGAACCCAAAGAGTGACTTAATTCATATATATATTTTTCTGTTCTTGGCTGGAGCTGAAAATCCTTTTACTGCTCCAGGAAGACAAGTGCATTTATTTGTCAATACACAAAAAGCACAAGATCCACAAGTGTCTGGTTCTGAATGTTAAGAAGGCAACGAAGGGATAGTTCATCAGCCATCAAAGGCCTTACCTCATTGAGTTCTCTCAAAAAGAATGGGAAAAAAATTACCATCAGAACTATATTGAGGTTTGCTTTGAATACGGTAACATGGTAATGCGATGGCTGCTGGAGTCCACTCTGCGAGCCCAGAGGTGGCCCAGCATCAGAGAAATGGCAGCAGGAGAGGGGGCTGCAGGGTCTTTTCTCCTGCCAAAACCTCATGAGGGTCTGGAAACAGACTAAAGACTAAAGAATGACATTCAGTGGAATGCACCAAGACACCCCCTATGTCACCCCCGCCCCCCCCAACAATTCTCTAGTCAATTCTGGTGGCTCAAATCTGTCGCCCCTTCCCCTCCCACCCAACAACTTCTTCTCACCCTCCAACCTTTGTGAAAGCTGTCATTTTGAATTGGACTCCACAGAGGGGGCTGAATTTTGCATCTCTCATTTGGATGAGGGTGCAGTGAATCCACACTCGGTAGCTCGCTGACTTATTTCTTAAGCATGAAGATAGCAGCATTTAAAAAACAAAACAAAAAAAAAACCCAAAAAGCACCTAAAGTCCTTGGCTGTGTTGTAGCAACAAATGCTAAGCATGTGTGCCATGGAGTCTGGTAAATCATGGGGTCTGACTAATTAAAAGAGAATTTCATCCTCTCGTTTTTTTTTTTTTTCCACCCTCTCATTTTATTTAGTTCCTATTTTTCTTGTTCATAAGCTGTCTTTTTTTTTTTTTTTTTTTTTTTTTTTTTTTTGGCAATATGATTGACTGCTAGAAGGTTATTGGTCATTGTTGCACATGCATGTTACGACATGTGGAAGAACGATCCACAGCTGAGAGCATTTGCAGAGCTACGATGGCGTTTTATTTCTTCCTTTCCAAGTGCTATGGGGCTTTTTTTTTTTTTTTAAGGAGCACGAGTTACATGGGAGCTATAAAAATAAATAAATAAATAACTAGATTATGGGGATGGGAAGGTTGGAGTTGGTGCATAGAACGTTGTCTTTCAGCTTCTTTTTCAATTCAAATGAACCTTCATCCTGCATTGGGGTCGGAACTTTGTGGATATGGATATTTGTCTTTTGTATGCAACATGCTAGCTAGCTTGCTGTGAACACCTGAGTTGAGTGTAGAATTAGCAAATTGAAAAACTTTAGCCTTATGGATTCTTCCTCTCTTATGCCGCATGACGAAGTATTTTCTTGCAAAATTCCAAATTTAACGTGTAAAATGTTTAGTTGCTATACAGACCCATGCATTTTTATACTTTCACAGAATTCAACTTTGCCATGTATCCTCCATCCATGATTGCCACGGGCAGTGTGGGAGCAGCAATCTGTGGACTGCAACTCAATGGAACGAACCATGCACTCTGGGGGGACAACCTTACAGAACTGCTTGCTAAGATCACGAACACAGAAGTTGTGAGTATTGCGACTTTTACCTCAATGTGTATAGGGATGCACCTACAAACATGCAGTAAAATCTATAAGCTGCTGTTTGTGTCAACCGATAAATTTGCTAGATACACCAGATAAAACACATTTTCCAAAATTGTTTCTAGTTACTTTTTGCATTTTTATTTTATCAGTAGTTTTAGTGCTTGACATTAGTGAGAAGTACAAAAATTCCAGTTTATGATCAACCAAAGCTACATATTTGTGTCATGTGAAAATTAAGCCATTGGCAAAACATCAAGCATTTTTTCCCTTCAGTATTTCACAGCTGTCCCCTAATCCCTTCTTTGCCTTTGGGCAATCTCTCCCAAAGAGGTCACATGCCGCATGTAAAGTAAAGAAAACCTGTAAATGTGTCTGAACATAGATTGGAATGATGGGAAGGCATCAGGTTCATTTTGTTTTTGCGAGCTTGATGCAGGCTGGATATTACATTCTGCACTGAGAAACGAGCCTTAAATTGCAGGCAGACAGCTATGTGGCTCCATGGCAGGGTGTACAGTCCAAACACAGTCCAAGCTTTAGCAGCTTTAGGGAGGGGGTGCAGTGGTGGACTGGCTTTTGTCAGGGTGGTAGCCTGCATCAAACCAGCAAAGGGAGGCTTTTAAAAGGGGCACATCAGTAAGGGTAGTTTGTGTAAAATGGTGTTCTTTAAACCCAAATGCGCGACGATGAGAAGGTGCCTCCGTTCTTGAAAAGCATCAATGCGGTACTGTGTGTGGGGTTGTTGGGTTTTTATATATATATATATTTTTTTTTAATATATATCGTGGCTCTGAGTGAGGAGATAGCGCTTTCCTCCTTAATGGGCTTGCCTCCAACTTCAATTCAATCTGATATTCAGACACTGAATTACTGGAAGTGAAATGGGATTGACCCCAACTGAGAGACTCTGAGGAAAGACTCCAGAGAGCTGGGGTGCAGTGGTGGGGCTTATGTGGCTTTATGCAAATAACGAATAAAGCCTCAGTTACATTGCCCAATAAAGATGATCTTAATGATATCCGTTTCCGGGAGGCCATACGTAGCATAGCAGAGGGGGAGAGAAGAAGCGAGGAAAACATTGAGGAAGGAATTGAATGTAAGACCCATCACCTCAAGTGGGACCTGAAGAGGTCAGCCATCCACCACAAAGTTCACCAGCGGTGGGCAAACCGGTGCAGTGCCGATGTGTCAGGACGCGTACCATAGCAGAGGAAGAACATTCTTTCTCAGCTGTGAACGTTTTCAGTGTGAGGAGTGGAAAGTCTCAGCCAGCAGAAATGATCTGCCCCAGTCCATGATCAACTCTTTAAATTCCCAGATGCCAACAAGCCAAACCTTTTGAATAACATGCAGACAGGGGAGCAAGCAGGTTGGATTGGCTAGGGGTTGAGGCCAGGGACTTTTCCCTACAGATCTTTTTTTTTTAATCTGAAAGAACCCAGTGTCTTCATTTCTCCCCTTTCATTGTTGTTCCACTAACACTCAGACCTCATATCCCTCCTAAAATGGGACACTGGACATGTAAGCATGGGTTAACCAGTGAATGTAATTTTTACAAAAAGTCTGAGCAATAAAGCTAGCGTTACATATTGCAATTAGATTCGACCTTTAACGTTAGCATTTTTCCTTTGGGACCTGATGCTTTTCTCTGGTCTGAGAAGGTCTTCAGAATGTGACGCTTGATGAGGAGGAGATTACTCAGAGAAAGTTCAAGGCTGTGAATGCTCAACAGCTATATGACGCTGCCAGCCGTCCAGTCAGGCATCCTGCTGGTACTTGTGGTGTCCAATGCCTGTGGTTTTCACCAGACATATGACACAGCCAACTAGCCTCATCTAGTCGCTACTGTAGTGTTTGTGTTTGTGTGTGTGTGTAGCCTGAAGCACATCTGGTACGATGTGTACAGGAGTGGGCTCCATGTGGCAGGCCAAACCAGGGTGGATGAAAATTTGGCCTTAACAACTCCTGCAAACTGTATGGCCTCTCAGAAAGAAGTTAAAGCTTTGAATATTCCAGCTGGCATTTGGTCTTTACAGTAAATGTTGTTATTGTAGGTAATGTATACTGTAAGTGATGCTTTTTGGCTTGTTGTGTTTCTCCAGAGACGCACTGGGAGTTTTCATCTGACTGGTAATGTTGATTTCACTGGAATTGAATTAGAGTTTGCATTCAGATATGAATTGGTGGTGTTTCCTGTATGGCTTGGGTCAGGGGCACGGCCCCCCACACTGAACTCCTTTGCTTGTTCTGAAGCTCGGTTTCATTGCAAGGTTAGATCTCTGAATTTTGGCCGAATAAACTAGGAGTCAACTTTTTTAGGGGTACAATACGTAAAAATACCTAACTAAAAATAGGTAAATTGTCGGTCAAATCAAAGTTTGGCAAGTTGTGACCGCAAATCTGCTTTTCGTTGTCAGATGATGCTGATGTGAGAGTTTTTGGCAGGGAACTAACTGCAAATTTTTAGGATATTTTTGGTACGTACAATCATGTGTTAGGACCCTTGGCCTTTTGCACCAAATGTCTGGGACAACAAATTAATCCCTTTCATTTCTCAATCCTCTCTTGGCCTTGTTTTGAACCCGGCTATTTTTTTTCCTTCATTCCCCAATATGAATATCTTTTTCTGCAGCTAACATCAGTGTATTTATACGATCAGTGGTGTTTCACTTGTTCACATGGTACATAATGAATTGGATCACCACAACTGTTGAGAGGTTTTACAGTAGAGCTGTGTTTTTGATTAGTTCACTTTCACCAAACCGGCCTCTTTTTACAGTAACATTTCTAAATGCTAGGTGTCTCCACATCTTCTTTTTGGGTAGCAATTCAGGCAGTTAATTAACCAGTTTATTAAACAGGCACTATGTATTTTAAACCTCTTTTATTTATCTGGCTTTCGATTTTCAATCCTAGACAGAAGCTAGTAAAAACAAAGTTTTAAATATTGTAAATATAACTGATAATTACTTGGCGTTTTCAAAATACACCAACCGGAGCCCATTAGCTGTAATTTAAATATTTTATGCTATTTTAACTACTACCAAAAAGGCTGTGGTTTACAAATCCAGGAATATATATCTGCTTTTGCTGTTCGTCCTCCCAGTATTCCCAGGATAAAGTGATTTATGTCAATTCTGAATGAGAATGTAAATTTAAAGGATAATTGAATCATATATTTGAATTGAACTCTAGATAAACACAACAAAGTCATATATTCTGTTGACTATTTGGTCTAGATCAACACTTTTAAAACAGTGTGTTTAATGTCAATCGGCAAGAACGCATTCTTCGTGTTTGTCTAAAACATACACTAACAAAGCTCCCCAAAAATGTGAAATAAACAAACAGGAAAACTCTTAAAATACCTCTAAAATCCACCACAATGCACAGTCGCAGCAATTCACCTCAACATCTATGATGAACAGCGCTCTCTAGTGGACGCCACCCTCTTTTTTTTTCTTCTTTTTTTTCTTTTTCGAGCGTGTCCCAGTCCTACCAGTAGTCACACACTGAAGTCATTAAAGTTGCTTGAATTTAGCCTGTGGGGCTTGGCTCGAGCTTGCCTATGCCTCTATAAAGAGCAGCGGCACAGAGGGGAATTTCTTTTAAGAAGTCGGCCCTGGCATTTTTGCGGTAAGATACAGGCAGTTCCTTTGAATGTTTTATGCTTTAGTTAAGTTTCTCAGTGGAATTTATATCTTATAACTAATACCAATACATCTCAGTGGGAAGCCAGAGAAACCTCTTTAGGAGGTCGGTGATTGCTTTACTCCAGAGGGATGCAGACAAATGCAACCTCCATGCAGCACCAGGGAGTTCACTTACCATTTAAAAAAAAATACATCGCGTTTCTGGCGCATACTTTGTCTCTTATTAATGCCTTTTCTTAATTATAGCATATGGTGAGTTTTGTTTTATTTTACTCATAGACTCTTGGACTTGTGGTTGTAAAACACACATGCACACACACACACATACATATACACACTTACCTTTTCAGGCCACCATAGCTAATGCTGTTTCACACTTCAGTCCATGGGCTTTTAATTAAGTCAGTGTCAAAAGAATGCAGTCTCTTCACAATCAACACATTTTCTACAAGCCCTGCCTCTGGGGCTTCTCACAGAAGAACTCCCACAGATGCCTGGTGTGCCTCAGACCCACAGAGAAGCAAAACAGAGAGCTGTGAACAGTGTGGTTTCTTTTTGGTTCCACCAGAGAGCGCTGTTTTTCACTTTTAGTTTAGAAGAAAAACAAAAAACATTCCCTTGAATGCTCTTGCAAAATTTTGTTTAATCCCAGTTATATTATGTTCCCCCGCCCATTTGATTTGTTACAACATCAATGTAAGAATTAGTTTATTTGTGATTTTGTTCTGGAGGAATAAATAAGCAGGAAACCCTGGTGAGTTTTTTTTTTTTTTTTTTTTTGTAGCTTGTATGAACTCAAAAAGCATTTTGAAACAACACTAAAAATGTTATTTTAATGGCTGGTGAAGCTGCAAGATGGGCTTGATAGGACTGATCTCCCTAAAAAGGCTAAAAAGAAGGAAAGCTGCAGTATCTTTCAACGGTGCATGGATGCAATTAACATAACTTTCCTACGGCCTTTGTTTACACTGTTGTAGCAACTGGTGCGTTGGGTATGTCGGTGTGTGCAGGTGGGTGCACGTGTAGAGTTCTCTGTCTGGAAGCAATGACGTGGTCGGGGTTAGATCTGTATTGCTCTTACGTTACCTTTTACCCTGCTTTGTAAATAAGGTGTCTTCTATTTATTAATGCATATGGATAGTCAAAATACATGAATACGAGAAGCTGGTAAAAACTACCGCTAATAAAGTTTATAGAATTTTTCGTCCAATAGAGATCGTTTTCATGCTAAAACTTTCACTTCTTTTTATTTCAAAAATATTTGTTTTTTTTGTTGTTTTTTTTTTTCCTTTCCAAAAGAAATCTGAGGAACACTTAATCCAGTAGCCTTGTTGCTGCTCTGAGAGGACGTACAGAAGTGAAAACAAGCATGTCCTAACCTGTAGTTTCTTCATGCTTTTAAAAAAAATAAAAATAAAGTGCTGAAATAAATTGGGGTGTATTAACCCATAATCTATCTGTTGCTGTGGTTGCAGGACCTGTTGAAGGCATGTCAGGAGCAGATTGAGCGTGTGCTGATGAACAGCCTAAGAGAGGGACGCCGGCAGCAGCACAAGCAGCAGCAGCAGGACCAGACCAACCCACGCAACAAAGCTTTGGATGACCAAGACCAGTCCAGCACCCCGACCGATGTACGAGACATCAACTTGTGAGCTCGCAGGATTTGATGTCTGGATCAAAAGGAAAAAAAAAATAACAAAAAACAAAAACGACAAAAAAAACAAAACAAAACAGCCCTTCAAAAAGTGCTTGCTAGTCTTTGTAGGTTTTTATTCTATTTTCGAAAGGAAGAAGAAAAAAAAAGAAAAGAAATCAAAGATATTTTAGATACAAAATAGGTATTTTTTAAATGAATTGATACTGATGCAAAAATGTCTATGGTGCCTCAGTTTAATAGAAGGGAAGCCTATAGTATTTTGCAAACAATTTTTCATTGTATAAACATAAAAAAATATATATATTCAGTTAAAATGAATATTCAATTATATTCAGTTTTTTTTTTTTTTTTTTTTTTTTAGTAGAAAAAAAAAAAAAGCCAGAGTTTAGAGGCTTTTAAGAAATAGTCAACTTTATAAGACTGGCTTGTAAGGTACACAAATGGGGCTTTGTTTTTTTTTCCTGTTTTGTTGTGTTTCAATTCATGTTCGAAAAAAACCCTGAGCATGAACACACGCTCACACACACACACACACACACACACACACACACACACAGGGGTGTCATGAAGCTGGATAGTGGAGTCCCCGTTTGGCTGTGGTAAAGCTGAAAAAGGCCCAGGAATGTTAGGTGAAGCAGATTTTGATAAAAGCCTTATAGTGAGAATGTGATCGTTTTTTTCTGTTTCTACACAAAAAAGTTCTTCGGTGTAAAATTCGGTTAAAGATATTTCAATCGGGTTGCCAGCGAATGCTATGTTATGGTATCAATGTTAAAAAATGACTTCGAATTTGCTCGCACCGACCAAATTACAAAAACGTTTGAAATGAAACGAATTTCCGAATATTTCGCCAGGTAAAAGGGGTCACGTCTTGAGACCAGCCTATTGTTATTAATAATATTAATAATAATATGATTACTATTTTTAGTTAGTAACTTATTGTCTCTCAATTCTCAAAGCATGGAGATGTCAATAAGCTTTTGTCAGGCTGCTTGTGTGTGTATGCATGCGTGTTTCTGTATGTGGGTACATGTATGCATGTGTCTGTCTGTGAGAAAGAGAGATAGAAACCATGAGATGTGTGTGTGCTTTCTTTGAAGAACCAATTGGTTCAAGATGATGCCACACAGTTGGGGGACTAGACAGGGGACAGAGCATAAGTCTATAGTGCTTTTGTTTGCTTTTGAAGGGCCACGGGCTACCTGTATCACTGCCTTCTATTCATGCGCTTTTATTTTTCTGGCCTGGGACACAAGGATGAGTCCAGTCCAGTGCACGGGATTGCGAGGAGGCTAGACAAAGAGAACAGAGGGAGGAGACAGACGACTACCTTCTATAAGATGCTCTTACGGTTAAAGGTATTTTTTTTTATTTACGTTTTTGACACAAAAGGGTGCGACGGAGAAGGTTGTATTTCGATACGACTTCCTTAGCAGTTTTACGGTTGTATACAGGCGCGGTCCGTTATGTTCGGCTCGTTCTCGTTCCCGAGTTGAAGCCCAGGGCTACTTGAGGTGTTGATTTAAAGAGGTGCTAGAAGAGAATTCCATAAGGGGGAGCATGGAGTCTGCATGCAGTCGCAGAAAGTGCAGGGTGGCATGAGATTCATGCAGGAGAGCTGGCATATGGTGGGCGATCAAGCTGTGTGAGTACAAGGAGAGATGTATGCTGCTGCTGAGATGGACATACATTGGCATACAAGAGAGGAGGCCAAAGGAGAGGATCAGATGTGGTTTCGGAGATCACGTGATAATTTAAGTCCTTTTTATATATTTGCTTGTTTGACTGTTGTTTGTGTCTTTCTTATTTTATTTGAGTGTTTTTTTTTTTTTTCTTTGTTTGGATTACAGACCAGTATCTGAACCAGTTTGATTGACACTGCCAGCTAATCAGTGGGGAAGGTAATAAACAGGGATGCTTAATTGATTAGGGGAAAATTTGTTGATCTGTGCATGTGTAGTTCCTCAGTTTCAACAACAAAGCACTTTGAGCACATTACTCCCCTTTAGTCACAGAGAGAAATAGGGCCATTATTTACATGTCTTGAGTATCCCTTCCCCAAAAAAAGGGAGCAGACAACATATATCGTTACACCAATGAAAAACCAACATTCCAAAACAAAAAAATTTCCACCCCAGGCCTCTCTCTTCTTTACTTGAAATTTTTGTTTTGCTGTTCATTGAAATGTTAATTGGTTATTTTGTGCAGTGTAATGCAATGTTAAAAAAAAAACAACAACCTTGTAATATCAATAAGTTGCCCGCTCTGTGGCATTCATTTTTAATTTATACAAAGTGAACTGGTGAAGCTGCTCTCCGATTTAAAAAAAAAAATAAATAAAAAATGCCTTGTTTCATATGGTGCCTTAAATTCTTAAATTAGAGTGCTGTCCTGTTCCACTGTGCCTTAACCAGATTGCTGAAGTATCCTTCAGTGTCCATAATCTTGTCATCTCCTTTACAAAAGTGCTGCTTCCAAAGCATGGACTGACATAAGATTTAGTACCAATTCTCTGACTAGGATTAAGGCAGTACGTGTCAACAGCACAATATGAACACTTGTGCACAAGTTGCTTAGCTTGCATCAAAAGGTAGGGATGTTGGGGCAGTTTAGCCTTGTTTTGATGACCATAGTCTTTTTTTTTTTTTTTTTTTTTTTTTTTTTTGTGGGTGAAGGAGAAAATCTACTTCATTAAGTTTTTTTTTGTCATTGATCTATTTCCTCGAGGCAATTGGGTTCCATAATTCAGGTTACTTCCACTCGTTCACTTAAACAGCCTGCTATCAAACGATTCTTACGTTATCCTGTTTTATCACCCACCCCCCCAGTGCTCTGAAAATCAATTTGTAGTACTGTTTTTTTTTTTTTTTTTTTTTTTTTTAAGACCTTATGGGTGGTCTTGAGCTTGGATATGGACCGAAATGTTGCTTCTTACGGTTTGATACTGTATTCCAAAGTGAAGAGGGGGTAGAAGTGGTTGTGAAGATATCAATCAAGTGTCGATATTTTTCAATGAGTTATTGTGTTTTTTGTTTTGTTTTTGTTTTTTTCTCCGCTGCTAAAAAAAGCTATGATTTTTGTTTCATCTTATACACAAAAATAACATAGTTGTGATGTCACTTGAGTGTGCTGCTATTTTATAAACAATTGTATTATAATTATTTTACTGCTTACAGAATACTTTGAGAATGCAGAAGTAGATGGTAAATAGAAGATCAAGAAATGTAACGAGTATTCGACTGGAAATGCTCTTTGTACAGTATGCTCTGAAAGCATGATTCCTTTTCTCTTTTTTTTTTTTTTTATCTTTTGTTTTCTTGCCCTGTTACCTTTTCCTCTCACAGTCTGTAAGTACGGTATGTCTATACCTCAGGTTTACTGGACAAACATTAAGTCTCTCTGTACCTCATAACTCATCACAGTTTTTTGGGAGCCAATGAAAGATGGCATACAATGATTCTGATTCTGATGGTGGGGACATTTTTAAGTCTTCATTAAATAAAGCATGAACAGCATAAGGCTCCCACCTGGACTATAACCAACCATAGTGGATGGAGGGGGGGAATACAAGTCACCAATGCTTCAATCTCTTAAGATTTGAGGGTCTAAGAGCTAAGATAAGCTGATAGTCTGATCTTTGTACATAAATTTGTGTATACATTTTATTTTGGAAACTCTCTCCAAACGCATCTTAAAACACACAAAAGTCCTACACAGAATGGCAAAAATCGGTGCTGGACTTTGAGTTGCACTGTGCCTTCGCCTTAATACACATTTTTCAGGTGTGCAAATGGTATTTTCAGCAACTGGTGTAGTATGGACTGTGCCAATATGATGGCTCTCACCACCATATAACGGTCTCTGTGTTAAAAAATTAACCATTTGAATGTCAACATTTATATGGATTCTGTCTCCTTCCTCCACTATGACCTTGTCATGTACCTCAATATGTCTGTTGCACAACCTCTCTCCAATAAATATCTGCTTCAAAGTGTGTGAGGCATTGTCTGTTCAATTTTGCTTTGTGTAAAGAACATTTGAACTAAATCCCATGTGAAATCAGATCTAGACCTTCTGAGGAGTGATAAAGTTACTATTACAATTGATCTTGAATGGCTGATTATTTTTCAGCAACACCTATTGACCAACCAAGTAACTTCTCAACCAACTAACCAAGAAAGAGAAATGTCCTAATAACGTAGAAATACTTTATTTGATGTTTAAACACAGGTGATGTTTGCCTGCCTTCCAAGTTTCTCAGTATGTTCTCCCATTTATTGGAGAATTTTCCCTACTCACCAAAAAAAAACCCTGCAGACGGTCTTCTAGATCTAAATGTGAGAAGTTGATTCTGCTGTGGAGAACGTACATCCCAGAAACACAAGAGTAAAGAGTGTTATCGATTCGGGTATCCTACTTCATTCAAAGCATCTAATCAGCAAAGTTGTAACTCCTTTATGAGGCGTAAACAATTGTAAAATTGTAAACCAAATAATTTACAAGAAGCACCCACTGAATCATAGAAGAGCAATGAAATTCTGGGGACCCCCACAAAAGCCCAGGTTTCCTCCTGGTTCTCTAGATTCCTCACACCTCCCATAAACATGCCAGTAGGCTGATTTACTAAACTTTATTACCCCGACGTGTGAACGTGATGTTTACGGTACTTTTTAATGGATTGCTTTTCTATCTATGGCGTTGACACTCATTCTGCTCAGGGTTCCAGTGTTGTGGATCTACAAGAATCCTGGCGCAGGTTGGAAATTGCGTTACTTATATATTAACGCTTTTATTCCTACATTTTGATTAAACAAATGTATAAACTATGATTGGAAACTATATATAGTTTCAGAGTCAATGTCTCGTCACTTGTTTCGGAATTTCGCGCCTAAAAAAAAACAAAAAAAACGTGCGTCCTACAGGGACCAATCAAACGCCAGAACGAAACCTCCGTCAGAGGGACTTGACAGGGCCGCACGTGCGAATTAAAACCCTCCCCCTGCCTTTAACCCCTCCCCACCACCACCAAGCTCATCGAATCAGGATGCGCAGCGGAGTCCGTCGTCAGTGGGTATTTTTCGAGCACGCGCAGAGGTTTAGCAAATCGGAATTCGAGCGTTGACCGCACGCGCGCCCGCGGCAGCCAATCGTGTTCCGGAGCGGCGCGTGACGTCACGCCTGAACAGCAACACCAGAGCTATTAAGCGGTGGCAGCGAGAGGGACCGAGTGCAGTGCGACTTGGTGGACTTATTCAACCGTTTATTTATTTTATTAATAATATTATTATTATTTACCTCATAAAACTGCACAGTTAGGCTAATGCTTTCATTTGTCTTAACAATAATCCGACAGTAAGTCGAATATGTATAATATGATCATTATCAATGCATATTTTGGTATCAGTAACGAACCAGACAGGATTTACCTCAGAGAAGTGTAACCAGTTTTCTTGACATTTCCTGCTATTTAAATTGATTCTAACGATTAAAACAATTCTACATTTAAAACGGTTTAAAAACGGTTTAAATGTGCACGCAGTTGCTAACTCAGTATCCAGTTTCCTACCAATAGCTGTTTAGCATTTATTTAAAGGTCAACATTGCTAGTCAGCTAACAGTCAGGGGGTTCAGTGACATTTAAAGGGTGGAAATGATCCCAGAACTGTGAAACAATATATATATAAAAAAATCTGCTCATTTATATGACTTCAGGAAGGTTTCTCAAATATTCTGAAATCTTAACTTGGATAAATAAACATTCTGGCCTTTTGACTGATCAGAGGGTTGTGGGTTTAAGCCCCAACACTGTCAATCTTCCACTGTTGGGCCCCTGAGCAAGGCCCTTGATCTTCTCTCCTCCTGGGGGGTGTGGGGGGGACGGGGGGGACGGGGCGCTCTATCATTGCTTAATCCTGTGCTCTGACCTCCAGCTTCCTACCAACATTATACATTCTTTATTACTGCTTTATCTGTAAAGGTGCCTTGAAAACCATTGTTAAAAGCGCTATACAAATAAAAATGATTTGAAACGAATCAGTAAAAAGCAACATCCTACAAAACTCCAGCCAGAATGGTGATATAAAGTTTGTGCTCCATTGTAAACAATTTGTTTCGTTTCCGGTTTTGTTTTCATTATTTTACCCTTTACATATTTTTTTAATCCAGTGGTGAGACACAGTACAACAAGGATGGACTGCTGCAAGGTAACGTGTTTGTGATTAGACACCATTTATATTTTTCATGTTTGTTTAATGTTTTAATTTTGTTTTCCAGGTCAGGGAATAGACTCCAGTCTGTCTGAAATCGGTGTGCAGCAAGCCGAAGCTGCCGCCCAGTATCTTCAAGATGTACATTTTACTAATGTTTTTGCCAGTGATATGAAACGGGCTAAGCAGGTGAGCTGTGATTGCAGGACAGGAGTAGAACAGGTAGGGGGCAGGACATTACAGGACATAATGGAACTAAATAAGACCACGCAGACCTAAACATAGGACTAGTGCACATGTGCAAATGATGTAACCGTGCAAATAAATAGAAAGAAACCAAGCAATAGATTTGGAAACTGTTGGTACCCTTCCATTAAAGTGGAAACAAAAGCAGACAAATGTCGCTGAAATAACCTGGAACTGACGAAAGTAATAATAAATAAATATTATATGATTTTAATAATAAAATTAAAATTTACTTAAATAATGAACTGTTCAGAAAATCAGACATTGCTTTTGATTTGCGGGTTCAACAGAATCATTAAAAAAAAAAACTAATGAAATTTCCTATTAAAAAATGATGGTACCCCTAGAAAAGATGTGTGCCCTATAACATCACAGCCGTCTTCAAACCTGTAGTCTGCCTAAACTAAATGGTGCATGTACCTAACAAATTGTGCTTAAAACTTTTAACATACACCATCAAGCCAAATGTCAATCAATCCTGGTTTGGATTAAAGGTGTCTCTCGCCACCCCGCCCCCTTCTTCTGCTATCATTGTGTCCTTAAGCAGGGAACGTCACCATCATTTTCTCCAAGGGTGCTGCAACAAATAATCTCTGTCCTTCAGCTCTTTTATAATTTAGATATCTAAAAACAAGAGTGGATAAGTTACTCTGAATGTTCAATTTACTATCTGATTTCCAAGTGAAGATTTTTTTTCACTGCTTCTACATTCCAGACTGCTGAAATTATTGTAAGTAAAAACAAGACATGGAGCAACCTAGACATTGTGACAGCTCCATCACTTAAAGAGCGGGTAAGTGTGAAAGTCTTCTGTTTCTTATGAACCTTATATATATTGGAAGGTCAGGGGCCACTCTTGGGCCCTTGAGCAAGGCCCTTAACCCTCTGTGCTCCAGAGGTGCAGTCTCGTCCCTGACCCTGCCCTCTGACCCCAAGTTCTGAACAAAATGCGAAGAAAAGAATCTCACTTTGCTGTAACGTATATATCACATATAAAGGCTATTCTATTCTACCTAATGGGAGGTATATAAATGCTGGAGGACTACAGCACAGTGCAGCTTGGTGTTCTCTTGCTCACTAACACATTTGATTGCTAATTAAAATTAAATAATAATTTCCCTATTAACGCATTTTTCGAACGGTGACTTTTTTGCTGTCCCAATATTTTACACATTAAAACAAAAAAAAACACTGGTTTAATGCGTATTGTAGGAATTATAGCACCTACAATAGTAACAGCACCAATAACAGTAATAGCGATGATCACATCACTAAATATACCGACAACATTTTTGCAGTCTTATTCATTTATGCAAATAACAACAACAGTAATAATAATTGGTCAAAGTTCTGATCAGTAGTGTCTTTCAGAGCTTTGGTATTGCTGAAGGAGGGCAAGTGGAGGACATGAAGAACATGGCTAAAGCAGCAGGCCAGCCAATCTCAGAGTACACACCTCCAGGTGGAGAGACAATGGATCAGGTGTGTGTGTGTGTGTGTGTGTGTGTGTGTGTGTGTGTGTGTGTGTGTGTGTGTGTGTGTTTGTGTGTGTTTGTATGAGAATAGTATATTATTATGGATCTGTTTACTTTCTCTTGTTTTTTTTTCTTTTGTGAAGTACAAAACGTATGCATAAAGTAGCTTTGGTTATATAAATCAAATGTAGAATCGAATTGAAGGTTTTAGAACATTGACTGGACCCTTTAATATAATTAGTTGGTTTATATGAATAATAAAAGGGAAGCCAGTTTTTATACATTATTATTTTTTTTACCATTATTTAAAATATGCCTTTTAAAACAATATATATTAGGTAGCCATATGGTAAACCTTACTGGACCTTTGTGAAATCTGATTGGTCAGAATGACAGAATTACTGTGTTAGTCTTTCACATGGACTTGAACTGAACAGTTTAGAAAAATGTTTGATATGGGTGCAGTATGTGGCTTAGAAGTATGCAGTATGTTGCTCGCTAAAATGTATAACTCACTGTGTAACTACAAATGGATCAAAAGTGGAAAAAAAATCTAACCTCCAAAAAAAAAGGTTTAAATTCCGTCTTGTGTCTTCTGTCACATTACAAACTCTGTCCTCCTCCTAGGTGAAGATCCGAATCAGCGCATTCCTTAAATTTTTGTTCCAGCAGATGGCGGTTGAGCATCAAGACAAAATACGTCATGGTGATGAATTTCAGCCAGACGGGCCTTTTGCAGGTCACTCAGATGATGGAGTTTCGGATGATGTGCTTGCTCATGCGCTCGTCGTCAGCCATGGTGCCTACATGCGGGTGGCAATGCGCTATTTTATTGAGGACTTGGCATGCACTGTACCTCCTGGGGCAAACATGGCTCAGGTATTCTCAGCCTGCCCAAACACAGGAATGTGCCAATTTATTGTGACTTTAAAATGTAGTGATGCAAGCGTTCAACTGTCTGGCATGAAGTGTGTATTTGTCAACCGCCAAGAACACATCAGTGCTGAGAACAGATAAATTAAAGTTATATGTAATTAAGTTGGAAATTGCACTCTTGCATGAAGACAACAGAATATTTGCAACGCCACAATTGTTCAGAGGTCAGTTTTATGCCATTATTTGTATTTGAAACATTCAGATCAACAGTGTTGAAACAGTCGCTTATAGATACAATGTGATGTATTTTTGCAGTGGACGGAAAACAACGGTTTTAACGAAGAGACCTTTAAAAATGTATTTAATGCCCGATAATATAAATGAACGCAATCCAAACTTCACTGTGACAGTGTGAACTTTCCGTTCTTTGTGAACAGACGTAAAAGCAGCAGCTTAGTCCCTGACAATAAGTGCATGAAGGAAGTCATAAAACTAATGATGCATAGATTTTGTTGTTACTGGTTAATGAGGCTTTAAATAAAGCTAATTCTTTCCCTCCCTCCTTTTTTTTTTTTTCCAGAATGAGTTTGTGCCAGCAAGCATTAAAAACTGGATGGGAAAAACCCAACTTGTACTAATTCTCACGCTGTTTTCAGAATCTGATGTGTTTGGACTAAAGGGAGAATATTTTTTCAAATCTAGTAAGCACTTTGATAATCAAGAATTGATAATACAAATTAAATAAAATTGGACTTTTCATTTAACCTTTCATTTATAACACAATTTTTTCAGTAAGGTGTTTTAGTTATTGCAATCTACCGGAATAGCTTCAGTGCACCATGGCATCAGTTCTCTGGAATTGTACTGGAACTGTACAAATGGAAAATAATTTCCTCATTCTGGGTTATGATGATGTGAGGGAGCTTTGCCTTTACATGTCACTCCAAATACTCCCATACATCCTTGAACAGTTCACTCCCACCAGGATGATCAGATCACCTATTAGAATAGAAATGTGTCATCGCTGACTAAAGGTGATCAGGCAGAAGATTTTGCATTGATTTGGCCAATCAAGTTTACCTAATTAAAAAATCCTAGTTAGCGATTAGTCCTAAAAATATTGCAGCTTGGTTAGTTAGAAAGCCAGATTTTAATTGAAAATGAAATATGAAACCAGATGTGTACCTGTAAAAAAAATAAAAAATTTCATCAGTCTGTCTAAAGAACTGCATTTTCCAAATTTTATAATATGGACAAAAGTATTTGAACACCTGACTTTTCCAGTGATATGTGGGTTCTTCTAGTTCTAAACTGTTACCACAAAATTTGAGACGTTGTAGCATAAATATTTCCCTTTACTTGAACTAGGAGACCCAGAACTGTTTCAGCCTGACAGTGCCCCTGTACCCCAGTACCTGACTTTTAAAAACGCCCTTGTGGCTAAATGATCCCAAATCTCCATAAGCACACTTCAAAAGTTAATGGAACATCTTCCCAGAAGAGTGGAGGGTAAAATAACAGAAAATAGGGACTAAATGTGGAATTGGATAATCAGAAAGCACATACCAATCTGGTCAGGTGTCTTTCAGATAGCAATTAGAATTAAGAATTCCCTTGTGTATATATTTGACTTTTGGGACACCATGTACTGTACATCCACTATAACATTATATTAAAGATACATTTTCTATGGTTCCTACTAATTCTGCAAATTCATCAGCAACCAAGTGTAAATGATTCGCATCGAGCAGATACTAATGATTTTACATCAGTTACCTTTTTTTTTCCAAACAATTACTAAAATAGTGAGCTACGTGCACAAATCGAGGCCGAGTATCTTTCATGTACCAATGCTAAAAGTAAACAGCTTTCTTTGTTTAGGTAGAATGCCAGTTCTATGATCAGAAAGTCCTCATATTATCAGCTTTATCAGTAGTATCAGTACCACTTTCAGATGGCAATGAGAATGATTTATTTACTTTGTTTTGCTCCAACAACATGGGAGCTCTTTAGGTCATTCCTGGTGACCTAGATTTCTCAGCATGAACTTGGAATTTTGTGTTGCGCAAATGTGTGCAAGATCTACAGACACATTGTTTTTTAAAAAGGTTTATTAATTATTTATTAGGTTTATATAAATACAAGCATTATTTTAGTTTGTAGTGCACCAAAAAAAATTTAATGAAAAAAATCAAATGCAGTTGTAGATACTGTATTTTGTAAAACATAAGATATTAAGCTTAAGTATATAAACAAAAACACACAAATAAATACCTACAAGTGTCCAGCACCAATTGACTAATTTATAAAAGTATAAAGATATTAGTCGTGGTAGGAAAACTAATAAAAAAGCTATAAATATCTTAAATAAAATACAATTAGAAATAATAATTTTGAACCAAAATCCATAGGAAGTTGAGTACAAAGAACATCTGAACAAAAATGGATTTTCACTGTCAGTGATGTAACCCATGACCGTTGCTCTTGAAGTGCTATAAATAAACTCCACTGTGAAATAACGTATAATGCAAACGCCGTTTAACTTTTAACTTATTAAATTAGGTGAAAGGGCAGATGCTGACATACCCATGAAAAGTGGACCTGTCACGTGTCACATCATAGACACTTGAGTTTACAGCCTATAACTAAGAAATAAAACACTTTCTCTGGAAGATAATCAATGGTAGGGTGGTGTGATGTGGCCAAGCATGAAGCTAAGTTAGTGTTACAGCCCTGAGGTTGAACATCATGTCTTAAAGTGCCATAAAATGTGCTGACACTGGAGACTCCTTCCATAAACTGTTTAAAACAAAACAATCTCTATTATTGATTAATTTAGATTAGTTGCATTGTTTTATTTTATAATGAACATCCACCATAAAAGTCCCTGTTTATGCTGTAAATATAGAAATGATAATGTAGTTCATTAAGTGCATTCAAATAAATAACCACGTGACGCATTTAGCAGGCGGAAAAACAACTCTCTGAGATGATGTTTTAGGAACGAAATCAACAGATTCGGACCGAACTGAATCAAGAATTCAAGCTGAATGACTGTACACTGTGGTACAACCCACAATGGCTTCCTTAGTAGTGAAATTCAATCCCATTCAGGTAGTGAAAAATAGTGTTCCACTAAGAATCGTACTTTTCTGTTTTCCCTGTGTTTTTCCAGAGATGGAGTCCGTGCACTGTGTGAGAGCAGCACCTCTAAAGGATCGTCTACTGAAGTAATGGTCTCCTTTGATACGTTACCTCCACGCTCAGGGTCGCTCTTCCAGTTTCTCATTGTGTTTAAATGTGGATACTCAGATCCTAAAGGGTCGGACGGATCGGTGTGCCAACTGCGTCTCTTCCTGCGGTGCGTTTGATGTTTGTGTCGTTTTGAGAAGAGAAAGCCGGGGAGCTTTCGTAAAATCTGGCCATATATTTTCGCTTGTCGATGGTTGACCAATAGCACAGCACCTCTGCAGGAGTGGAACACGTCATAGTGCTTATGTCTTCTGACACGGCGAAACCGGCAGTCCTTGTTGCTGTCGAATACCTGAGGATAGGCGTGCACACACACGTCACTTCAACCATGCAAGTGATTAGCTCAACTCTGTATATGATCTGGATAGCTGACAGTCAAACTTCAATCATCCAAGTGATAATACTGATGTCAATATTATCTTTATGTTTATATATAGGACTTGTCAATTGAGTCCAACATCATAAAAGGTTAACCCTGGGTTATCATTGTTCTAAACCTCACTCTTAACCCCGTTTACAGGAATGTTTCACACTTAGAACCGCATACCACCCGGGGCTATAGAACTCTTCCCCTGAAGCAGGATTTCCTGAATTCAGAAACGTGTACATTGTAAAACAATGTGGTTTTAGAATGTCACGGCTACATGCTTAGGAACAGACACTTCGATCCCAAATTGACACAACAATGACACTTTTCTACAGGTTTCTCAATGTTCAACAGAAATTCCAAAAAATTTGCTTTATCATGTTTTCATTCTTTGTCTATGTGAAAGCATGAGATAAATTATTATTGTATCAAATGCTGGGAAACCCAGGGTTTAGGAATGTACAGTGTCAAAACGTCAGATTATGAATAACCAGGATTAAATGTGAAATCCGGGTTGAATATGAGCAGTGTGAAATGGGAAAGAAGAAGGATTCCATGTACTTGAGGTTTAGAATGACCCAGAATTAACGATTTCAAATGTGACAAGCCCAAAAGTGTACATAAAAGTACATATATAATACATAAGGATGAAATAAAATATCGAAAATTAAATATCTAAAAATAAATTTCACAAGGAAATTTATAAATGAACTGATTATTGGTAAAAAAAAATGTAATTATAAAAATTCTATATCTATTTGGAAAAGACGAACATCGAGATAATTGAATATATATATTGGACATTAGTGATGATCTGATTTTTAGGACATAATATAGAGGCATTAGAGCTTTATACACCAAATGTAGCCTATTAGAACACACTAATCCCCAACAGGATGAGGCAGTGCCATATCCTTAGGTAAAGACATTAAAGATCTTTGAGGTAACATCTAATCTGTAGTACTAATTATGATTTATAAAACTTCACAAACACCGGATATTCCAAAGATATTCGACTAGCATTGTCGATAGATTTAATGGATTTTTGAAGGTTTTTTTATCTTTTACATTACTTACTGAGGTGTATAACTTTCCCTTGGGGTCCAAGCATAAGAAAGCAAGACCTTTCATGTTTAGGATGGGGAAACAGCTTTTATACTGGTCCTTCCAGTGGCTGAAGTTCCCTATGTGATTTCAGAGAAACATGAGCAATCAGAGCACGTCACAACAGTACCAAAGAAACCTAACAAAACCGCTAACGTACCTTCTGATCCTCGACGAACAGGTTTCTGAGCTTTTTTGTTGCCTTTCCTTGTAATGAAATAGTTTTTTCCTTCAAGCCATCGTTGTGTTTCGGGGTCCACTTCATTGGCACCAGAGGGTAAGGATGTCCTCTGCAGATGGTTACATGTGGCTGGAGTGTGGAGTGTGAGTACAGTCCAGCAGAAGAGAAGGACTGAGAGCATGGTCAGTCTGGGTGAGAGTGAATGAATATGGAATCCCTGTGTGTCTGTATTTATTTGGGTGAAAAAAAAAAAGTCCAAAGTTCTTATTTGCATACTGTAGAGGCCTGTAATTGGCCATCTCCTGTTTGGAGGCTGCAACTAGAGCTGACGTAACTCAGCTCAACCTGATGCAATGTTATCATATTATGTCATGTGGAAAACGTGGGGGATTCACTGCTGAAGATCGTAGATAATATTCCTAACTGCTAAAACTGAAAGACCTCTGGAGCACAGGAAATAAGGATAACAGATTCTGACTTCAAAATACTCGACTATTTTAACGTTTCTCTTTAATTGATAAGCGTGTCAAAGTTTGGCACATGTTCAGATTTAATGGGTTGTAAATGTATAGTCTTTTAATGTATGTTTTTTGTTTGTTTGGTTTTTTTTTTGTGGGGTGTTATTTCAAGATTTATAAGATCATTATTAGCTTCATAAAACTATTTACTCCAAAATACTCCATTGTAGGGAAGCAACCAATGTATCTTTGGGGTCCAATAGCGCATTGAACCACAACACGCTCTTATCAGTCCGAGCTTAGTTTCAATCCGAATTCGTTCATTGCAGTCAATTTCATTTATTCATTTTTCTGTAAAGACTTCATGCACACTCTCTCCCTCAGTCATCCAGAAGAAACAGAAAGGAAAGAAGTTGTTATAAAGTGATTTTCCCCAAGCATATGCTAATCACTACATTTGAACTCTTTTATAAATTTTGTGGAGAAAGTCCTTAAACACCCGACTGTAATGAATGGACTTTCGGTGCCACCCAGATGAGTCCGGTTCGTTTCAAGGTTTCTTCCTCATACCATCTCAGGGAGTTTTTCCTTGCCACATTTACCACTGGCTCGCTGATTAGGAACAAAGTATAAATTTTTTTATTTTCACTTTATCTCTGGAAAGCTGCTTTAACACAATGCCCGTTGTTAAAGAAGCGATACAAATAAAAATGAATTGGATTCAACTGATTTTTTCCAGCCACATGTGGTTCTTCCCCAAACTGTTACGACAAAGTTGGAGGCACACACTGGTATAAAGTGTTAATAGATGAGAGCAGTAAATTTTCCTTTTAGGTGAACTAGAAGACCCAAACCTGTTCCAACATGACAATTCCCCTGTGCACAAAGCCAGCTCAATTGGCTTCCTTCCTGCTATAGATCTCTAACCTCAACCCTACTGAACACCTTTGGGTTGATTCATAACACCGACTCACCACACCTATGTTACTACCTGACTTGAAAACACACTTGTGAATGAATACGCACAAATCTTCACAAAATCTAGTGGAACACCAGCTTTTATAACAGCAAATAGAGACTAAAAGTGGAATGGAATGTTCAAAAAGAATCTTATCTCCACAAACCTTTCTCCACACAGTGTGTAATAAACCTGGTACATCATCCAGGGTGTTTGTTTACTTTGTGCCCAGTGTTCCTAAATAGACAACAGCTCCAATGTGACCCTGATCAAAGGTTCCTGATTATTACTTTCAATTAACTACTGTGAATGTTTTATCTATTTTTATAGACACAGATATTTTAATTATTTCAGGCTTCCTTGTAGAAATAATTTCCCTCAGTGTGTATGTTTCTCATGAATATATACACATTGACCAGCAGGTGGTGATCAAACAGCATTTTCTCTACCGAGGATCGAGAAGTATTGAGAAGGCACATGACACCATTTAAAAAAAAAAACTTTTATTATCATCTCATTAATACAGTTGACTGCTGTGCACAGCACATACGTACAAAAATAAAAGTAAAACATATTTCTTATATTAGAACTTTCTTTTTTTTTTCTCTCCTCCAGAAATTAAATGATTGGCGAAAAAAAGTCTGTCCTCTTACAATCGTTTCAACAAATCAGAACTAAGGCAGGAGGTGAGGTATATGTTAAAAAAGAGGAGGGGAATTCAGAGGAAGCACAGTCCCCTCAGTGCAGGAATACAAAAAGCAGAAGAAAATGCTACAAGTGGCTTCACACACACATGCACGAATCTTCGCTCGGTATTTCTCACGCTGCTCAGATCAATGTCGCGAGTACAGAACAAGAAATCCTGTTGTTTTTTTGTTGGTTTTTTTTGGTCAACATAACACATTCCTTCACCGAATCCATGCTAGGTGCGTCGTGCCCTTTAAAGGTGCAGTCTGTAATGTTTAAATGTCTTTATGTACCTTTTCTTTCAGTTTCTAAGTTTTCTTTCATTTACCATGCATTTGTTCATATTTTAGAGTGTAAACCCCGCCCTCTGGTGGACACCCCGAGGTATGTCTGGTAACCTTAGTGGATGTGTGGTCAGATAAGTATAGTAGTTAAATACTTTTCACTATGTCTGCAGTTCACATTAGTGCCAGAAGAGGGCTCTAGACGTTTCACGGTGCTCCTAGAATGTAACGTCTTTGCTATTATCTTATCAGCTTATAAAATAAACCACGTCAATGAAAATGCAGTGATTGTGATTATTATTAAAAAAATAAAGAATGATTATATTGCATGCCTACATTTGTGTACAAAGATTTGCAAAGGCATACTTTCCCCCTCAACTTAGATCCATCATGACCTGCACTTTATATAAAGGCAAGAAAGGAACTATAGCTGATATTGGATATACTTTTAGAATTATATATAAGCATTTTGATTAAAAAAAAATGTGTTTACTGAAATCAAACCCCCTTACAGACTCATTTTGATTGTGACTTCTCGTCAGATTTCTTTCTAGTATTCTGGTACGTACATTTGAGCAATATGATATCATGAGAAGTTCGAAATACATCAGTGACAATGACTAACTCCACAATCTTTGCATTTTCCTTGTTAAATTATTCATTTTTATTATTTCAACTAATAATAATTGACCCCCCCAGGTGTTATTGTTGTTGCTTTGCTTGTCGTTGTTTTGTCCCCAAGCCTAAATGCCATGATATTTACTGCACGCATCTTAAAATATACAGGAAATTATCTTAAAATATTCTATGCTGATATTTTTTGCCACACCGCCCACCCATAGAGCTACACCATTCCTGCACCCTAGTGCCTAAGAGAGAGCAAAACAAGACAAAGCCATCTGGTTCCTTATGCCATGTAAGACGATCTGTTCTAAGCAGAGCCGCAGTGTTGGAACCCAGCGCTCTCGAACACACTGCAGATGCCACGCAGATCAGAAAGGTGCAGACCTTGTCTTTCATGCAAAGGATATCGCAGCAGAAAAAAAGTACTCTTACATGCTGCAATTTCAAAAAGTCATGATCAGATTACTGGTACAGGAGCTGTTCGTCTTCTCATGTCGAACTTTTGCCTTGGTTTTATATATGCAGTGTTTTTCAGAGGAGATGGCAGGCTACTATTTTAAGTCGGATTGCGTAACGTGTGCGACTGCCTGGGGAGGGGGTAAGGAGGTATGGGGGTGGGGGGGTGGGGTTGTTCTAAAAATATATTCCAAGTACTCTAATACCCTCACTTCAACCCGTAAGCCATTAAAATGATTAGATTCAGTGATGCATGAATTGTGCTGAGCAAATTCTTGAAGCTGAGTCAGCTCTCTGCTTCAGTGTATGTGCCGAGTGTTAAAACAGATCAGATCTTAAAAAGACACCACGATCGGTTTTAGAAGAGGTTTCAGGTCAAGCTTGGCATTTCACTGATGACTCCTGCTGCAAATAATAGTTTCAGAGGAAAACCTGCTGCAGGGGTGGGCAAATCGCTGGCAGATTACATATCTGCAATATCAGTTTTTCATTCACTGTTGGCCAGCGGACAAGAAGCCTCAGTAGCTGTTCTAGTGATATAACCTTTTCTATTTTTTTTTTCCTTCACCCATTCAACATCCTGAGAACAAAACAGACGTAACACTTTCGAAGAAGCCCATCAATTATTATACTTGTGATTAATATTCTTGTGTATTAGTAGTAATTGCTCACAACCATTTTTCCTCACTTCTAACACCATTACCCGTAACGCAAATGATTTGCAAAAAGTAAAACCGATCAACTGATCTAAAGAAAAAATGCTCCATCATTAAATACATCAGTCACTTTGTTATAATCGTTAGATCTTGGCTGCAAGATGCAACATATTTGCAGATGTTTGTATTTAAAATGTACAACTATTATCTATAAGAGCGAGAATAGAATATTATATTAAATAATATTGTATTAGAATAATTTTAGGACTCCACGCTTCATAAACAGCATTACCAGAAAAGCTCTATTCCCTTTACAATTTTTTATAAAAAGAGAAAACTATTAATTTCTTTTTTATTTATTTCCCATTTTGTGATCCTAGATACTGCAATAAGTAATCAATATAACAAGCAAACTGTATAATAACTGTCTGAAAGTTTTAATGTTATATTATGGATGCTAAACATAGAGCTGGATCGAGCTCCCCAGTGGGATACATCACACAGGCTACTGCAGAAGTTTAGGATTTTATACTCTGCGTATGGGTACCAAAGCCATCAAACCAATTTGAGCTAAAAATGACAAATTCTACAAGGAAAGCTACGCAACATCGCGTGCGTCAAACTGTACGTGAAATCCAAGCTAGCTGTCTGTTTGTCAAAATGATATTTGCCTTGAGTTCCTCTCCATTTATGGCTTGACCTAATTATTTTGTTGTTAGATGACCTCCACTGCATATCACAGTTCTGTTCCTATTCTTTTAGCTTTATCATTATTTTTATTATTAATTATCATTCGGAAAAATTCGGCAATTAAAAAAAGAATAAACTTGACAAGTCCCACATGCTTGCATTGCACTTTACCCAACAAAGAAAACGGCCCCAAGGAACAACCTGCTTTAACTGTTCTACAGCTACACTCCTCATCAGAAACTTTTTTTTAGGTATATTAAAAAGCTGAACTATGATTAGACAGATTTTCCAAAATGTGTTAACACATCGCAGGAGAAACCGAGATAAACTTGTACTTGTCCGACAAAAGATTGTCGTTAGACTAATTTGTCGAAGGTACAAACTATATGGGTTGTGACCAAAGACAAAGAAGAGTTAAATAAAATCCCACAAAGGGACACCAATATCTGTACGGACGCACATAAATATTTCTATAATCTTTCAAATTGAATGATTTAGCCTAGCTTTGACTTGCCTGTAGGCCAGTGAATGAATTTATTATTTGTCCACCCCTGAATTGGGTCCTTTTTGTCCAAAAGTAATGCAAAATGGACAACATGGAGCCAAAGTAAGATAGTAGAAATCTTCAGTTTATGTTGCCTGAGATGTTTGAGCTTCTCAAATACTGGATTAATGAGCAAATGATACTCTCTTTAAAAAAAATTGCTACATTACAAACCAATTCCAGCCTATGAAATCCATCAAATCTTAAGATTCGCCTCGATATCTATTACTTGATGCTTCGTAAACAGACGATGAGTTCAGTTCTGAGGTCATTGGCCATGCTACAGTTCAAGCTAAAAAAGAAAAAAGAAAAAAAAAAAGCCTCCAGTATCTCAAACTGTTCTTGCCATGAAGGATTAAAGGATCTTCCTCAGCTTGACTCTCCGATACAAATGCATGCAAGCTGCTCTTATTTCTGGCAAGTCCCAGATTCTCTGATATCTAGCTGATCTAAGTAAGGAAACAGCATGAAATGAAGCTACACGCAGCCCTCTAGGAATTCGGCTGGAAAGGAAGGAAGGAACAGGGCTCATCTCTGTTACAGGAGGATGCAAACATGCAAATAAAAAAAATGCCACAGTTTAAAAATCTAAGGCACCACCATGCAAGAAAGGCAGCGGTCTCATATGCCGTCTTCTCTCTTGCAAAATGGTGGAACAGACCAAAAACTCGAACAGTTAAACATTCTTCCCTCATCTTCCCACGTGAACCGCTGTGCGACACGCTCACACCTTTCCAAGCCGGACGCAGCTCTTATGAGGTAATAAAACGTATCTGTTTCAACTCTGAAAGCTAGAGATGTTAGTCATACCAATGAAAGGGTAAGGTCTACCCACCAGTTATGGCAAACACCCATAAAAAGTGAGAGGGGGCAAAAAAAAAAAAAAAGCTCCTTGTCCCTCATATAATCTTAATAGAAATGATAAGCAGCAAAGAATGGCATGTACACAAAAATCAGACACACAGCTACCCATATATACATATATTTCATTAACGAGAATAAATACTATAATGACGTGTTTTGTATCTTTTGATTGCAGTTGATTTTTTGTCGTGCCTTGTATGTATGTATAAGTTACCTGCGAGAATGTCCAACATGTGCAAAAAGTGAGTGAGTTATTGCCAGTCTCGCTCATAATCGAGGGAGGAAGTGCGTGACAGTCATAGCCGGTGTGGCCTTGTAGCCTCTCTTCAGGCGGCCATGTTTGCTCAGGGCGATGTAGAAGCCCTTATAAATGGAAGACTCATAAGCATTGTAGTTGTTGGGAAGCAATGTCTCTTTGAACTTGCACTCGTCCCGGAAGACTCTCTGAAATAAAGTTGGGGAGGAGACTGTCAGTTGGCTGTAATAACTGCAGACTTCCTACAGAATCTACTAGTTTAGAACCACAGTTCCTAAAGCAGGGTCTAGAAACATCACAGTAATGGAGGTTCATGATTTTTTTTTTTAAGTGATGGAAATCAACCCACCATTATCAATGTTTTATAAGCAATGTCAACTTGAGGCTAGTGAAAGTTTAAATATAAATTTGTTCTGTGAATGAGAAATAAAGGTACACTATATGGACAAAGGTTTGTGGACAGCTGACCATGAGATCCCATTTCAGATATTTCACTAGATTTTGGAGTGTGCTTGTAGAGAGCTCATCCAGCCACAAGGGTGTATAATAGGCCCCCTTAAGAACTTCCACTTCAACCTATTTAAAGCATATCTTTATGGAGCTGGCTTTGTGCACAGAGGCATTGTCATGCTGGAACGTCTTCAGGTCTCCTAGTTCAGGAAAAATTCAATTCTACCGCATCCAAAGACATCCTATACAATAGTCTAAGGGAAGAAGAACAAATGGCTGGAAAAGTCAGGTGACCCAATAATTTTGTCCATATAGTGTATAAAAAGCTCTGTGGCTTTCAGGTAAAAAAAAAAGTGTCAAGAATTTTGATTAATGCGTTGATTTAAAACGTAGCATTAAAACTGATTTCAGGCAACATTTCCAAATTAGAAATTCTCCATTACACCTGGTTTTATTGAATCTCCGTCTGTAAATTATTCTTTCATCTGACATGAAAATAAAATATAAAGGTGAATTGCCTTTGCTCTAATAAAGAAAATATTCTTTCTTGACATCATCATTATCATTGGGGAAAAAAGGAAGGGCAACCCCAGGTTCTGGACCAAATTCTTCACATATGGATCAGTGGCTAGTAAATAAATATAAACTTTATCAAGGCAGATTTAGTGGTTTTGTAAAATAATCAAATGGTATCGTACAGTTGCAGATTTAGTATTTCCAATGTTACTAATAAAAAAAATGTCCTGGCAGATTTAGTGATTCATCCAAATACCAAACGTTTGCCTTATTGTACACGTTTAAATACAATGTCTAATGTTTGAATAGTTTATAAAACGATCAAGTGAATCTGTATTTATTTTCCCTATTTTGGGAAACCCTGGCCTAGAATGAGTCAATGAGCTACTGATTGTTTACAGATCTGCTGCGTTTGCATTTATATGTAAAAAATTTTATTGTACAGTTCAATTCTTTCTAAAAGTATATCCAAAATTATATTGAATACACATCAGCCATAACATTAAAACCAGGGACAGGTAAAGAGGATGACATTGATTATCTTAATGGAACCAGCAAGTGAACAGTCAGTTCTCAAAGTTGATGTGTTGAAAGCAAGACAAACTGGAAACAACCAGGTCAGGGCATCTCCAGAATGGTAGCTCTTGTGGGGGGTTTGCAGTATGCATTGAGTAGTACCTACAAAAAGTGGTCCAACAAAGGACAATTCGTCAACCAGTGACAGGACCAGTGCGATTAGTGCAAAGTGAGGAGCGAATGCCTGCCCTGAAGACCTGTAGCATAAATTGCTGAAAAGATGAATGCTGGCTATTATGGAACGGTCACAGCATCACAGCTTCCTGAATATGGAGCCATGTAGCTGAAGAGCAGTAAGAGCCAATGCTGATTCTATTGCCAAAAACTCCTACAACAGGCCTGAGAGCATCAGAACTGGACCATGAAACAGTGGAAGAAGGTTGCCTGGTCTGATGAATCATATTTTGTTTTGCATTGAAGAGATGGCTCCAGGATGCAGGCAATGTGATGCACTGGGTGATGTTTTGAAGGAAACCTTAGATACTGGCATTCATGGTGGTGTTAATTTGACACGTTCCAACTATCAAAACATCGCTTCAAATTAGGGAATCCGATCAAGCGTCTGTAGGACATACCGGACCAGACTTTGGAAGCTTTACGGCACAACGGATATGACTTGCTGCTAACGTTGTGGTACCAGATACCATAGCGCCCCTTCGGAGGTCTTGTGTAGTCCATGGGGGTCATAGTTGTTTTGTTGGCACAAAACAATGGACCTTCATAATATTTTTGTTACGGCTGATTGGTCTAAAATAGTTACATAAAATACTCAATTACAGATTCTCTTTTTAAGCCATAACCAAAAACTTTAATGGCAGAACTAATTTATTTTTAATACTTATTTAAATGCGCATTAAAGGCCAATTAATGGTCATTAAATCTGCCCACTGGTCTGCACAGGCACACAGTTCTGCCAAAGTGCACCATAATGGGAAAACCGTATTTGCATGATCAACTATGCATTATGTGTATAGAAATAATGTGCATGCCTACCGTTGCGTACAACCTTCCCCGTCGGTTCATTGCGACAAACAGCTCACTTTTCAGCCCGTACAGACTGACCACTCCTCTCTCCACCGCTGAGATCTCTATCAGACCTGATTAACCACAACATGGACAGTCACGCATGATGAGTCTGCTATAAAAATGATTTATTCAACCTATAGGGCATGCTTCCTACTTCATGCTTCATGCTTTTGTTCTGCATTCTTCATGCCTCTTCATGATTCTCGTCATTGTGTTATTTAAAGAAGGGGGGGTTAAAAAAGAAGTGTCAGTGCCGCAGATGTGGATGTGCGCGAGCGGTCGAGTCGTTTTTCTGCGCCGCAAATGGACGCAGTGTAAAATTAGTTAGCGTCTAATTTCGTCCGAGCATCCGTGTCACGCTGGGGGGCTTTGGAAACATTTCGGCATGATTGACATGATGGTTTCTTTTTTTAAAACAGATTCTCTATTGCCTTCGCACGTATTTACGGTATGTGCACGCAGTCGAGACCATGCAAAAAAAAAAAGAAAAGAAACATTATAATAATAATATTCGGGATGTTGATGCATCTGGACAACGATTTGCATCCCTATACCTCCTCCCCACCAAATGAGCGTTTGCATTTCATCTGTGGAAGCAAATCATGCGCAAATATGTGGGATGCACATGCATTAGGATACTACTAATAATAGTAATTAATAATGATGATAATAATAATAATAATAATAATAATAATCTCACGTCATGGGTGGCAATGCGTTTCTGAATGCAAATCCTGCTACAAAACTGGACGCAGATGCATCTTCGGAATTGTGTTTTGTTTTATTGGTGTATATGTTTTTGTTTGTTTGTTTGTTTGTTTGTTTGTTTGCACCCCGCTGCTGTCTGTGTGCGCTCGGTTTTGCATTAGGCGGCATTTCGGGATGCAACTCACTGTACTGGTTCTCGTCATGTACACCGTTTATCCTTCCGTCTGGCAGCACCTGCAGGTGAAACCCGATGCCCACGTTGCAGTACAGCCTCCGCACTCTCTTGACGCCCATCAAATAGTCGTTGTCCCCCGAGATCCCGAGCACGGAGCGCGCGAACAGCGCTTCCCATCTCGCCTCGAGCGTCGTGGCTTGGGTCCTGCGCGAGGACGCGACCCCGAGCAGAACGCCGAGCAGGACGATCGCCGTCGCCGTGCGCGTGCGGCGCGCGCTGCTCTCGCGCCAGGGCATTGCCGTCGAGGCGCTGCTTCCCTGCGCAACGGCAGCGGCCGTCCGGTGTGCCGTCGGCGCACGTGGTCAACGCGAACGGCCCCTAAAAATACCGCTCGGCTCGTCTCGCTTCCTTCGTTCGCATGGCGGGGCTTATTTTTGGAAGGCGGGTCGGGGTCGGGGGCTTCGGGCGCGGCGGAGATCAAGCTGCTCGTGCTCCTGCTGCTGCTGCTGCTCTTGCTCTTGCTCTTGCTGCTGCTGCTGCTGCCGGTGATGATGATGATGATGACCATGTTTTGCTTCTCCGTCGTGCGTCTGTCGACGGAAAACGCCGGTGGTGTGGGGGGGAGAGCAGACCAACCGGCTACGTCCTAAACTGCACACTGCTATATTAAACTCTCAGGTTTAGAAGGACTAGAGAAGACTACAGGGTACTAGAGAAGTCTACAGGTGCTGTGCTTTAGGGCTGTATTTGCATAAAACCCACCCAGGCTTCTACACACTCTGTGAAGGGTACTAAACTGTACCCCTTTGAATTATCTATGGGGGTACCTTGTGTGCATTCTTCAAAATGACTTTAGGGTACCCATATCTAAATAGATTTCAGTGATTAACAATTCCTGCAACTCCACATTCCAACCCACATAATGGGCAAAGCCTCAGCGTGGACCAACAAAGCCCAGGGATGGATGGAGGTAGAGTTATAGCCAATATGACGCCAATAGGATGGTACATTGTTCTGCATCTTTCTGAGGAGGTTTTATGAAGTAATGTCAACTACTTATGTTTAGACTTTATGAATATCCAGATAAAAGAGAAATGTTGAAGGTACAAATGATGAACATTTTTCGAATGTTATTAGAAAAAGGGATCACGTGGCTTCTCAAGTTTGTGACAAGATTTCATATAAAGTGCACACTTTTGTGGCATGACGAACTTTTTCATAGTTGAGTAAATCCAAACGTTTTCCATACTGTGACTAGAAGTCAGTAGCAAGACAAAGTGACAGGTGACCACTATTTTTGAAATTGTGTATGACAAGATAAAGCGTCCAATATGAACAATGCTATGAAGGATTTTTCAGCCTTATGGTCCGTTTCCGGTTCCCTTTTTTATCTTTAGTTCTGAACGCCAATGAGTTCCCATTTGCTCAGGTTCACAAATGGAATAAAAAGCTCATAACTGAAATGACATCATATTGTCATATGCTACTTGTAATTAAATGCATATTAAAAATTAGACAGGAAACTAAAAATTTAGAAGGAAGAGCTTTTTCTTATAGCGTTCTGGTTTTCTGGTGCCCTCAGATGGAGTCATCTTTTAAGTCGTTTGAAGACACCATTTTCTTCAGATGTGCAACAGTCATAACATTAAAACGACTTGCCAATTATTGTGCCCCCAAACGGCTTTGACTTGCTGAGACCCTACAAGATGTCTGAAGATGTTCTGTGGTATCTGGCACTTAGACCTCAGCCGATCCTTTATGTCCTGTAAGAAATGAGGTGGAGCCTCCATGAATTGTATTTGTTTGTCCAGCACATCCCACAGATGCTCAGTCAGGTTGAGATCTTGAAAATATACAGGCCAAGACAACCTTGAACTCTTTGTCATGTTTCTCCAACAACTTAATGTTTGCAGTGTAAGTGTCAATATTTGCTGAAAGAGGACACTGGTATTACAGATGAAGGGGCATGACTTGGTCTACAACACTGTTTTGGTAGGTGGAACTTGTCAAAGTAAAATCCGAGTGCCATGATCCAAGGTTTCCCAGTAGCACATCACCCAGAGCATCACACTGCATCTGCTGGCTCACCTTTTTTCCCATAGTGCATCCTGGAGCCTACTTTTCTCCATGTACATAGACCTGGCCATCCACATAATGCAAAAGAAAATGTGATTCATTAGACCAGATCTTGATGCTCATGTGCCCATTGTAGGAGGTTTCAGTGGTGGACATGGGTTCTCTGTTCTGCTGACTGTTCACTTGCTACTTAATATGCACTGCCCTATTAACCCTTATGAATAGTTAATGAATGGCAATTACATCCTGGGACCAGAGGTCATGACTGTCTAGGTTGGCGCTAATAATTTAACAATTCAGGCGAAGTTTTTACCCTCTGAATGAAAAGCTGTTATGAAAAGCAACACCAGGTGGTGCTGTTTCATGTGTTTAGAATCAATAGAAATGCGTTTCAATAGTTAGAGACGGAGGGGTTTTAGATCTACCGACTTTAATACACCAGTTTTTTTCCTGTCCTGTTCCTGGCTAATGTAAAATATTTTGACATTGTCCATTATTCGTTTGTGCATCAGTTTGTGAAGGACCACCATGTTGTTAAAGGTTTTTACACTACATGGTGTATAGGTTTTGCGTACACATGCACCTAAGCATAAGATTGGTATGTGGTTTTTGAACGTCCAATTCCAGCCACAAGGTTGTTAGGTTGCAGTCGATTGATCCAAAGGTGTTCACTAAGGTTGAGTTTAGAGATTTATAGTTTATTTAAAATACACTAAAAGTTTGCAGACATAAGAATGGTATGGGCTTTTTGAGCATTGCATTCCATATTAAGTCCCAAATTCGGTATTATAATAACCTCCACTTTTCTGGGAAGATGGTGGTGTTGAGTAAAGTGTGCTAGTAAAGTCAGGTACTGAGGTAAGTGAGGTGAGGAGGCCTGGGGTGCAACGTTCCAATCCATCCCAAAGGTGTTCAATTAAGCTCTATAGCAGGAGAACCTCCACTCCAACCCATGTAAAGCAGATCTTCATGGATCTGGCTTTGTGCACAGGGACACTGTCATGCTGGAAGAAGTTCAAGTGAAGAAGAAAATATATAATACTACCAAAATCTAAGACGTCAACAATTGTGTGCCTCTGTATACTGTGTGTACCAGTGATCATTTTCAGTTTTTGGTAAGATGTTTCTTAGCTGCATATCAATCATAAGTATAGCTCAAAGTTTTCCGACATGAAAATCATGAGGGTTTGAGGATTTTTGCGTTTTTTCAGTAACATGAAAAGCAGCATTTTTTCTCCTTTATACGCTTCAGGAGTGAGAAAACAGAAGCCGCTGAGGGATCAAACTTTAGCTGCTATGAAGTGAAAGGTAACAGGTAACTCGGGCTTTTGCATTCGATGTATCTATAAATGATGAAGTCACATAGTATTCATCAATAAATGAAGATGTCCTGTTGTTTGTGAAGATAACGCTAACTCTGCTGAATCCCCCCCACCCTCCTGCGGATCAGTTTTCCTTTTGCGAACCAAAAAATAACCAGACGTGACATCAGCGTTGTTACAATATGTTTAATTGAATGCAATTCAACTATTAAAATACGTCGTAAAAATCTTCTGCTGGCCAAATATAGTGGTTATAAATTCCTCCCCTGACTGGAGACGAATCAGTTACCGGGATGGCGTTATTAAAGCTGCATGCTCGAGTGTGTGTTCGCTGAGAAATTTCACTCCATTGACCCATGTGTCCTGTTTCACAAGAGCGTCACGTGAGAGGACGGCATCACGTGAGCTTCAGACACCAGAAACACCGTCCACAGAGCTCAGAGGATGTCAGGATGAAGGCATTTTTCATATAAATAAACAGTGTCCTCTTTTTACTTCCATGTAAAGTAAGCTTGTCGAGAACTCCCTGACTCACAGCAAAGACACAAAAACAACACACGTTTTTTTTTTCTTCCTTAGAAACCTATTAAATACATTTAGGCACTTTAAGAGTCGAGGCGTTTCAACCGAGAGGACACGAGGATGTTCTTCAGAGGGTTATTCAAGCAACGTTGATACAAGTTCATCAAAATCAATATAAAGAATCATTGCTTTTCAAGGGGTTTTGGTCCAACATAGTAAATAAAACAAGAGCAAACAATGTAGAGTACACTACCAGTCAAAGGGTCAGACACGTTCCCCAGACGATTTGTTTCCATTTAGGAGCAGCTCCACGTTAAAACAGATTCTGCTCAAGAAGATTCCTAAAAACTCTGTTTAAAAAAATTACAAAAGGAAGTAGTATGAACACTACTATCAATTTAGATGGGGGTTTGTACAAACGTTTGACTGGAGGTGTATTCGATAATGCCAAAAACAACAACGAGTACACCAACTACAACTACAACAACAGCGTCATTACAATGTTACAATGTTACAATGTTACAATGCCAAACCACAAACATATTGCAGTCGGAATCATATATCTGAATTATTGACTGTGCACTAAATTAAAACTCATAAATCAGGTCTTTTAAATAATTTATGGCTGTTTCATGTAAATACACTTCTTATATTTAACTAAATATTACACCAGTAGAGAGAAAAAGAGCTGTGCATTGAAAAAAAAAAAGCACAGGGGTCTGTCCTGAGAGTGCTACTTATTCATTCATACACAAACACACACACACACACACACACACACACACACACACACACACACACACACGCAATACTGCATGCTTGCATTTGCACATGAACTCTCACACACCCATACTGTACCACACATTTCTTGTTTGTGCGTGCACACACACTTTCGGACACACACTATTTCCTGTACACATGCACACAGTCTTTCAGACACACACACCAACACACACGTGCTTGCATTTGCACATGTATATGTACCTATACTGTACCACACATTTTTATGAGTGTGTGCGCAGACACACACACACACACACACACACACACACACACACACACACACACACACATCATGTGCATATACAGACTCTTGGACACACACACACTCTTGGATACACACTATTTTTGGACATGCATCTGCAGACAAGCAAAACTAGTACATATACAGACTCTCAGAAACACAGACACACAGACACAGACACACACATACACACACACACACACACACACACACACACACACACACACACATCGTGTGCATATACAGACTCTTGAACACACTCTTTTTGGACATGCATTTGCAGACACGCAAAACTCGTGCATATACAGACTCTCAGAAACACACACACTCACACACACACACACACACACACACACACACACACACACACACAAACACTTACAAAAACTCTCTTGCGCATATACACACTCTTGGATACACACTCTTTCCTGGACATGCATTCTCTCTCTTGCACACACACTTACACACACACTGTCTCTCACTCAAACACTCCATTTCACACACATGCTCTCTCAGGCACACATTCTCTTTCACACACACACACACACACACACACACACACACACACACACACACACACACACACACACACACACACACACACACTGTCTTTTTATAAATTCATGTCTAAACATAAGTTATTATGCCCTGCTGTATCATCATTTTCATGATGATGATGGTGATAAAGTTAAAAGATTTGTGTCACAAACTGTTTCTGCAGATCATCAGCTCGATTAAATCTCTGTACAAAAATACCCTCGATTGTCATGATTTTAGCTTCTGCCTCGATTTGGCTGTTGGTGCTGTTCACTAGCCACGAAGACGACTCGTCTCCCATGACTTCAACAGATCAGCGAAGCTGCGACAGAACGCAATTCCCATAGGGATATAAATACGTTTGTGTATGTATATATTACGAATGTACAAAAATATATACAGTAAAATAGTTTTGAATGTTTACATCACATATTGGCATTGCATCACCATCTCTCTGATGCAACTGTTGGTCCGAGTTATGTGTGTGTGTGTGTGTGTGTGTGTGTGTGTGTGTGTGTGTGTGTGTTTTCTTTTGGTGGGCACATGATATGAGAGAACAAAAATGCCTGAGCTCTGTGAAGTCGTCTTCACAGCGGTGCTGCACTAAGTAAACTGTGATGATAAGACATGCTATTAGTGCAAAAAATAAAATAAAATGTATACAATTATAACATTAAATATACCCAGTAAATAGGTTTCTCGGTCTGGGCGAATGACCAGCGTGGTGAGAATGACTGGCAGGAAGGATTGTGAGACCGGCAAGATGTGTGGGCAGGCAGGAGAAAGAAGAACAGCAAGTCATCACCCTGAATGACTACAGATTTATTCCTCTTTTTTAAGTTCTAGAGCTTGAAGTCAAAAATCTGTGCCACAAGGACCTTTTTTACTTCCTGGAGTAAAACCCTGGTCTTTCAAATGGATGGTTTTCTTCTAATGTTCGAGATCCTTCTGTTCGAAGATGACCCGTGTGGCAAAATAGACACTGACCGCACCAAAAATGGCAGAAGAAGCGATGTAGGCAGTGACGGATTGCGTGAACTGGACAATCATGCCCATGAAGAGAGAAGGGAAGACCTGAGAGAGCAAGAAAGTGCTATCGAGAATGGCGAAATCCAAGCCCACACCGCGTTTTTCGTAATCGTCTGATCTGTGATCGACGTGCTGAGGAGGGTAGTATTCCAGGTCGTCCTGGCCGTGAGGCGTGGCCATTACGATTCAGATTGCCGTCGTCATTCAGTGCGAGGCGCATGGTTTCAGCGGAGATCCCGTTCGTGTGCGGCTTTTTGGTTTTGATGGTTGGCATATACACCTGTGGGAAATCAGAGTAAAGGGTAAGATCTCAGTAGGACTATCAGAACTATATTTACCGTAATTTCCGGACTATAAAGCGCACCCATATATCATATAGAAATCATATATCTGGTAACTCTGTTGCCAAGAAAAATAAAAAAGCACGAGTTTTGGAAACCTGTCTGTGCTAATATGATTTCTGTTGCAACTGGAGTTAGTGAGCTCTCCCTTCACCCAGACTCAACACGTTACAACGGCTTGTATCTAAACAGTAGCCTACCAAGAAAGTCATTGTTCACTGTCTTCCTCCTTCCTTTCACAACTATTTCTCTCTGGAGTTTATCTTTTGGCATCATCGTGTGTTTAAAAAAAACGTTTTTTCTCCCGATGCCGTGCAGCTCAGAACACAGGTGAGGTGCGTTTTTTTGTTTCCGTTCGGAAATTTAATTGGTCTAATGTTAAGAGGTTCAGTTTTTTGGCTTGAAGTTTGTGAAACCGGGAAAAACCCAGGAAAAATCCATAAATTAGCCGCTTCGTTGTTTAAGCCGTTTGTTTAAGCCGTTTCAAGCTGTTGTTTAAGCTGTTTCAAAACGTGGGTCTGAAAAATACGGTATTAGAATATACAGGTAGCCCACCGAGTTACGATTGTTCAAAAATTTTACAAATATTTCCTTTTTTTACGATACGTTGGGAAACCTTGTGAGATGCCTTACTCTCACTAGATCTCGACAGCGAACAGTTATCTCTGTGTTTATAGCGCATATTTTTTTAGTGGTTTTGGTGTTTCAAATCTTAGCTCTTATTTCTCTCGTGCACACTCCCGCTGACACATACTTATATACTTTAAAGTTTATGTGTATACTGCTAAATTATATAATGTTATTTGTTACATTATTAACCACTTATAGCATATTAACCCATACTGATTACCATTCTTTAAGACTCCTGGGTAGACTGGGCTATGTTTCAACTTACAATATTTTCCAGCTACAGTGGGGTCATTGGAATGCATCTACATCGTAAGTTAGGGACTACCTGTACATCTTATTTTATAGTGTATAAGAATCTGTGAAAACCCTCTTAAATAGTGACATTTAATGACTCTTTGAATTCTATATGAAACGGAAACTTTTAAAGAACATTTAAGTTTAATTTAATTTATTTTTATTTGTATAGTGCTTTTAACAATGGATATTGTCTCAAAGCAGCTTTTTGGAGATAAAGGGTAATAAAAAAAATAGGCTATAAGTTTGTTGCTTACAACTGTAAGTATGTTTTTAATGAGTGAGCCAGTGGTGGCAAGAAAAAAACTCATTGATATGGCATGAGGAAGAAACCTTGTGGAGGAACCAGACTCAAAAGGGAACTCATCCTCATCCTCATCACCGAATGTCCATTCATGAGTTCATCGATTTTAGGGTGTGCAGTGATGCTTAAGATGCAACCTGCCATTGAAGAGTAAAGAACAAATGTTTGAGCAATGAGATTTGAAAGTAGAGGAAAATTACACGTTTTGGACTAAACATTTTGGTTTCGTCTTTAAATCCAGACCAGGCAATTCAATTCCGAACATGAAGTATCATACATATAAACAACCTCTAATACCAAATTACTATGCACTGTGTTACAAGATTATTCCAGAACTGTTCATGAAACATTTAATACAAAAGACTCCTTTTAGATTCAGAGGATCATCTCATCTCATCTGGATTCAGCATATTAATCCGCAAAAAAACGCTGCTTCTCTTTCTCTACCCATCCTGAGGCATTCAGAGATTAAGCCAGCTCCAGTTGTGTCCGACCTCAGAAACATTTCAGACCTTCAAAACGAAGATATCGACTCTGCAAGGATCACAGGACATCAAGAGATGTACCAGCTCCCGTTAGATGCCACTTCAAGAAGATTTCAGACATTGGATTTTAATCATAAACAACCTCTTAATCAACACTCAAAATAACTTTCTGCATGTGCTGTTTCACCATCAGTGAACATTTAAAGCCTCTGGCATGAAGGAGTTGGTGTTGAATGTATAATGAAATTTTTAAGTTGGTTCCACAACTTCATCTGACCATAGAAAGGACCTTACTCATAATCACACACTCATGATATTTCTCACTCTTCCATATTTGTAATGGTTTTATGATTTGTAATCACACACTTGGTGTTAAGAAAATGAGGATGGGTTCCCCTATTGAGTCTGGTTCCTCTCAAGGAGTTTTTCCTTGCCACAGTCTTGTTTTGCAATTGAATTGTTCTTATCCTTGGACTCTTATGCAGAACATCCTTTCATCTTTGTCTTTGCTCTGCTACTCTCTTACTATACTATTTATAATCACACTATCACTGAGAAGAGATGGGTTTCCTGTCAAGGTTTTTTCCCCATGTCATCTTTTCTTTGCCATTGTTTTTTCTCAATACATAAATCTACATGCAAATATTCATTAGGCTGCCTGTTATTTTTTTTTTTTTTGTCAATGTCTTTTGTTCAAATTCCTTTGCAAGTCAAACAGATTTTTAGAGCATGTGTTCGCTTAGATGCTGAATGCATTTGGCAGGAACGTTGCCATGTGTAGCATGTGGTACAAGACTGTAGTTCTTGTACAAACAGTGATCCCAAAGACTCTCAGCACCACTGAGATTAGGGAAATGCTTACTTGTTTGTGCTACAGAAGCAATGAAAACAAGCTGGAATTGTACAATGTTCAACGTCTGTAGCCATGAACGGACCAACGTGAATTTATTGAATAGAAACCCAAAATTATAGAATTTATAGATTTTTTGAGATACTAAAACAAGTATTGGGTGTCAGGGGACATTTGGTATCAGGGGTCATATAAACAAAGATTTGTGACAGTATTTGCTTGTGAAGTTCATGTAAACTGGATAAAAACATGGTTTGTTGTTCTTTCCACCATTGCTAATGCCTGGAATCCTCCTGGGTCCTCATTTGTTGAAAATATCACCACCTACATGAGCTTCTTCAATCAAAGCGAGATACTTCTCTGAGAATACACCTTGATCGATAGTACTTTGTTACGCAGGATCACCCACAGCTCTTTGCATTAATATAAAATTCATGGTAAACTGTTACAGCAGTTGAACATTTTTAGAACCAACTACACATAATTTTTAAAGTGAACCAAATGTTTAAAATCCTACCTCCTTCTCTTGGTGATAGTGGCAGGTAAGTGTGTATGGCAGAGTCTGTAAGGTGGCAAAGGCAAACCCGGTAAGGGCAGACATCCCTGTGACTAACAGCACACTCTTGGAGAAGCAGATGACCAGAGCTGAGAGGGTAAAAGACACCATGCTGAACAGAAAGACCTTCCTGGAGCCGAACGTACACAAAAGCCGGTTCATGATCAATGAGAAGAAGGTTGAGGTAGCACACTGTAGGAACAGCCCCACACTGCCCATACGGATCCCTGGGGTAACAGAAATGGCATCTTTACTGTATATTAGAGCATAATAACCATGTCATGACCATTTTTGTGTTGTTTTTAATGTTGTTCTCACAGCACAACTAAACCACAGACTTAAATAAGATTTATACCAGAAAAGTACAACCCCAATTCTAAAAAAGGCAGAGACTCTCGGAAGTAAAGATGGGCAGAGCTTCACCAATCTGAGAAGGACTGTATCTACAAATTGTGGAACAATTTTAGAATAATGTTCCTCAACATCAAATACAACGAAATATCTGATCATTTACAATACATAACATCGTCAAAAGTTTCAAAGAATGACTGTATGATTCTGTAATGGAAAACTCGGCATTGGTTTATGAACACTTCCAGAAATCGACTGTGAACACAGTTTGGCATGTGATCCACAAATGCAGGTTAAATCTCATGCAAAGAAGAAGGCGAACATGAACATGATCCAGAAACACCAACATCCTCTCTGGGCCAAAGCTCGTTTATAATGTACCGGGGCAAAGTAGATAACTGTTCAGTGGTCAGACGAATAGAAATTTTCATTTCTTTTTGGAAACCAGGGACACCACGTCCTCGAGACTAAAGAGAACCGGGACCAACTGGCTTGTTTCTCTTCCAAAACTCCAGCAACGGGTCTCCTCAGTTCCCAGATGTATACAGACAGAAAACGTAATGTTGCAAACTCAAAATTTCCCCTTAGTATTCTTACAGTATTCTTAACATTTTATGTATTTTTTGTTTTATTGTAATATGGATTTATGAGATTTGCCATTTATTGCATTCTGTTATTTTATTTATACAGTGTCCCAACTTTTTTAGAATTGGCATCGTTATGAAGTGGAAAAATTATCATTCACCATGTAATGTAATGTAAGTTTAATTTAGTAAACATTTGTTTATTTTAAAATCAAATTTTATTTATTTTTTTCACTTTGTTTAAATTGATGCTTGGTGATTGGTAATTGGTTGTTTGATGGTGTCTAAAAAAATGTGAAGAATAAAGAGCAAAAATCTTGAGGGAAGCGTACAGCTGAAAATATACTCATTACATTCTCATTAGTTACTCCGAAATAATAAAAAATTCCTGAGCACAATAAACACAAATCCAGAACTAAAGAAACAACTGAAGAATGAAATAATTTGTCAGTGGAAATATGCAGAACACACAGTACCATTAGACCAGGCTTAACTTGCCTCCTGGGTTTAAATATATGGGTGGCTGTCTTTATAAAGATGGTGCTTTATAAGTTTAGATTATTACAGACAAATTAAATTACAGACAAAGCTAACCTTAAATCTTCCATGGCACATGCTCGAAAGGGCAATAAATTCCTATTTTAAACGACAGAGCCGTCTACACACAGCACAAATTCAGAATTTAAATACAGTCCAGCAGGCCAACACTCTTTCAGAGCAAGATGTCTGATGATCATCTACCCATATGCCAGTCTGGGAGAAATGCTTCAAATTACTTAGCAAATTGGCAAACGTGCATTTGCTATTGATAGTGTACCCCAAGAGACTTTATTTATTTTTACTTGGGTGGGTACCTTTTAGGGAACCACCAGCCTCGCCTCTCCTCAACCCCTCGCCCGCACGGAGTGAAACTCCCTTATACTAAAGTCATCAGCGCCTGGCCTACTTATAGCTCTCTCTTCCTCAGACCCTTTGTCCGTTCTCACAGGTTATGCTGGAAGAACTATGTTGGACTACCCATTCTATCTGGACTGTGTGGACTCCGCCATCCCTTGGCGTCCCCTGTATTTGCTAAACTTACCTTTCCCAAGGACTTCACCGATTCTATAGACATTCCCGGTACGACACCAACTACCCGTATCTCCGGATACATTCCGGATCATAATCCCTTCCCGGTACTGCTACTGCTTTTCTCTGCTCTTCTCTGTACAAACTCATTAATCCTCGCAAAGTGCTACTTCGGTTTCCGCCTGTGTTTGTCCGGCCTCACAGTACCAAGTCGGCCGTTCTGGTATGGTGTTGGAGGATACACATTTGAGATGCTATGTAAAGAAGGATAAGCTTGTGTTTGAGGTATGCGTGCTGCTGGTGGTTGAAGTGATGCAGTGTGTCATGGCCATGCGTCCACCTGGATGTTTAGATGACTCACACAGCACAGTCACTGACCGTGGGTGAAGGTTACCTCAGGTTCACTCAGAAGAGCCAGACATGCTGGCCACGAGTCAGGAAGCACACAGCACCAACTCCAGCAATTACACATTACCAGAGAAAAAACTACTTTTACTACAATTACTTGAGGGGTGACGAACGCAAAGCAGACCACCTCTGACAGAAAACAGGGCTGTAAGTTTTCATCAGAAGATGCAGGACATTTCTGTTAAGAAGCACTGGCATGTACATAAGACTTGGATCTTTTTCCAATCCCATCCACCCATTATAACATTAGCTCCCACTCCTGTGATTAGCAAGAATAACAGTTACATGCGTAATTCCTAAAGCAGCGGGTTATTCAGATGCTCTGTTGGGTGGGTTATTTAGTCCCTGCACCACCAAGATGACAATGCTGGGCAACTGAGCACAATAAAACAAACAAAAAAATGTTTAAACTGAGAATATGTACCATTTTAAGGAATAAAAATTAATCCATTGTGGATTTGATGGCTGTAACACGTCTCAAATAAGTTGGGACAGGGCCATGTTTACCACTGTGTAGCATTACCTCTTCTGTCCATATACATCTGGGAACCGAGAAGACCAGCTGCTGAAGTTTTGAGAGAGAAATGTTCTCCCAAATGTGTCTGATACAGGATTCTAACTGCTCAACAGTTCTGCGTGTCCATTGTTGTATTTTTCGTTTCATGATGCGAAAAATATTTTCAAATTGTAAAGGTCGTTTGTGGAGGACATTGCAAACTGTGTTCACAGACAATGATTTCCGGAGGTGTTCTGTTTTAAAATGCAGTGCCGCCTGAGTGCCTGCAAATCACAGGCTTCCAATACAGATTTTTGCCCTTGTCCCTTTTGCACAGAAATTTCTCCAGATTCTTTGACACTTTTGATGATATTATGTTCTGTAAATGATGAGATATTGAACTGTTTTGCAATTTTATTTTGAGGAACATTATTCTGAAATTGTTCCACAATTTGCAGACACAGTTTTTCACAGATTGATGAAACTCTTTCCATTTTTACTTCTGAGAGACTCTGCTGCTCTAAGAGGTGGCAGAGCTGAAGATGTTGAGATTTTCATTGGGAGTGATTAGGACGGACAGGATTAGAGTTTATTAGAGGGACATCGCAGGTAGGACGTTTTCGAGACAAAGTAAGAAAGGCACGATTGAGATGGTTTGGACATGTGCAGAGGAGGGACCCCTAATGGGAAAAGTCGAAAGAAGAAGAAGAAGAAAAAGAAGAAGAAGAAGTAGAAGGAGTTGTATAACTGAGATAATTGTCGCTCTGGATGAGGGCGTCTGCTAAATGCTGTAAATGTAATTCTCATTCATGTATACAAATTGATCAACAAAAAAGAAGCACTGTCTCACCTTCATCATATTGCTTTCTGGGCACTGTGCCTGGTGCAGCACTGGGCACACCTTGGTAAAGTCCCTCTCCGACAAAGTCTGTGTAGAAAAGCATGAAGCTCACAATGGCCATCCAGCTGCTTAGCTGAGCAGCGCAGAGACGCCTCATGACATAGGGCACATGGCAGTAGCTTCTGAAGATCGCCGGGGTAACCGAGCAGCAGCTTCTGAGCACACATATTAGATAACTTGCCCTTGGGAGGCAGATCTTAAACCGTCTCCGGGACACGTAGCACAAGGAGAGGCATCCAGTCCAGGTATCGGACTCCTCTTTTTCCTCTGATGCCTTCATGGTGACCAGCACGCAGATAACAAAGATAAGGATAAGAAAAGTGAAGAGTCCCTTGGCTTGGCCACCCAGGTAATAAGCAAGTGGACCAGAGCTCCAGTCGAGCAGGGAAAGGAGGTATCCCATGCACGAGCCCAGACTTGTCATGAAGGAGAAGGTTGCGAAGGCACGGGTGCACTCCTCATGCCCACTGTACAGGTCTGACAGAAGCGCTTCCAGCGGCGTAAAGCACACCTGCCCACAGAAGTCTAGCAGCACCACACCCAAAATGAGCAGGCCCACCTGAAGGGGTTGGTTAGGATGGGCGCTGCCACCCCAGCTGAGGTAGGCAGCCAAAACGTCGGCATTAGGGATGATGAGCATGGCAATGAGCACACCCAGAGACAGCAGCCAGATGAAAGGTCGCCGGCGTCCATAGCTACTGCTACAATGGTCACTGGCTGAACCGATGAGAGGGATGAAGACTAGGCCCAGAACTGGACCAATACCTGCAGAAACAAGAATTGACACATATTTTATTTGTCATATCCATACCTATCAATATATATACACTCTGCCCCTGCAAAAAAGTTACACACTAGTATATTGTTGGACCACCTTTAGTTTTGATTACGGCACGCATTCGCAGTGGCATCTTTACGATAAGCTTCTGCAATGTCACAACATTTATTTTTCCGTCCAGAGTTGCAGTAATTTTTTACCAAGATCTTGTATTGATGATAGGTGATTTGGACCGCTGCTCAAAGTCTTCTCCAGCACATCCCAAAGATTCTCAATAGGGTTTAGGTCTGGACTCTGTGGTGGCCAATCCATGTGTGCAAATGACGTCTCACGCTCCCTGAACCACTTTCACAATTTGAGCCTGATGAATCCTGGTATTGTCATCTTGGAATATGCTCGTGCCATTGGGGATAAAAAAAATCCATTGATGGTCATTCAGTATATTAAGGTAGTCAGGTGACCTCATTCTTTAGGCACATAACGCTGCTGAACCGAGACCTGAACAACTGCAGCGACCCCAGATCATAGCATAACATCATAACATCTTTTCAATGACCACAGTATGTGTCTTCCGACATAGTTGTTTAAGAAATGAGAAGCTACTCACTGCATCAGTTTGGGTTAAATACCTTGTTGCCAGCTGAAACATAATCATCCATGCAGTAATTATCCAATGGGAGGCCTTTACCTACTGTATTTGCTTAGTTAAATCCAGGTGGTGACTTTGTTTATGGAGGGGCAGTGTGTGTGTGTGTGTATACTGTATATATATATATATATATATATATATATATATATATATATATATATATATATATATATATATATATACACACACACACACACACACACACACACACACACACACACACACACTGCCCCTCCATATAGAAAGCCATCTTTCACATTGTATGTAAAAGATTCTGGGGAAAAAAAAGTAGTTTAGGATGGGATTAAAAAGAGATTCTGCTTCTGGAAAAGACAAAAGCAAGGCCCCCAGAAAGGATCAGTGCCTGCAGGATGAACTATATCTAAATTTGGAAACGCAAAAACGTGAACAAGCTGTTCCATAACAATGTAAATTACAGACTCAGCATATTACAGCATCAGCATTAATGCAACGATAATGAACTAATGCGAATGTAATGACTGAATATCAGCTCTTCTCCCCCAAACCTCCCGTTTCTACTTCCTTTCTAATTAAGGAAGATGACTAAGACCAGTTTGCTGGGCCTAAATTTTCATTTGATTTCCATCCAAATTCTCACGGGCTATTTCTAGCCGCAGCAGAAGCGGATAATGAGTTGAGGAGATGTTCAGGAAGATATTAAGTTCACTGTGGAAATACCGTATGATGTGGTGCATTGCCGGCTCAGAGATGAGTCAAAGGTACAGATAGCAGTCGTTATTATTTTCAAAATCTGAAATGGATTTAGTTTCTGATGTTGCTCTGTAAAAAAAAATGACACTCGAGTCACCCAAATGGGTGGACAGTTGATTGATGCTATCTGATAACAAATAATCTTGGCCCAATCAAAAAAGAAAAAGGGAACAGAACAAAAAGCAGACCCTCTGTTTGAAGTTTCGTAATGTACATATAATAGGTTTGGAATAACACACCGAAAACAACACAATAATTCACGTCTGATTTGAAGGTGTTGAAGCAGAACCTGACAAAGCATGTTATTCCTGCAGTCGGGTGTCACTATGGAAGCCGAGGAAACGGATAGCCGAGGGAACTGTCTGGCCTTAAAGAACTTTATCAAAGCAGATCCGTCTGCGAGGCAGCATGCATCTGGCTTCAGTTTCAACGTCGTTCAGAGAGTCAAAAGGGCTATGGGAATTTTTGGTCTCATTCATTGTACATCTTTTAGCGATCTTCTCTTCCTATGGTCCCAAAGTTTTGGTGAAAGTTAGCTATAATGGCTAACAATGCTAACTTACGATTTAAGTGACTGTCAAAGTTAGCAAGAGTCATTTAAGGTTGTTGAGTTTGGAAAAACAACCTTCTTCGACTGAACCCTTACATGCAATTTAGCTGGCATTTAAATCTCAATGAATCTCAATGGGGTGCTCACATTTCTCACAAAAGTGACGTACGGACCCTTTTAATGAGACACACAAGTATAAACTTGCGCGCACACGCGCACTATGAAACAATGCGGCGGTGCTTCTGACACACAAATGCTGAGGAGTATTAGGGAGATGCTCACACAAAGCCCCACAGGGGGGGCAGGAGCCATTATTTTTGGGCAGAAAGACACCAGCTGTGAGACACTGACACACCATTGTAGGAGAACAGAACAGCAATCACAAAGAGGACTTAAAAAAAAAAGCCACCTTCAAACTTCTGAGCAATAGCAAAAATGGAGCTTGATATATCAGAGTTTGATGAAGACCCATCTTCAATATTTTGTTAACTTTTATATAGTGTTTATTCAGTTCCACTATAGACGCTGTGTTTGTTCTGGAGCGTTTCGAATTCTTTTACCATTGTGAGTTTAGCAAATACGCAACGCCTGCCAGGATGGATGAGATTGCATACAAAAGGCTCTTTCTCTCGTGCTCTGCAGCTGTTGACAGGGGAAAGTGGTGCAATAGTGTACATTTTCTCACCATATATCTCTTCTCCACTCCTCTACAAGTGATCTGTGTGGGTTCAAGGCCAGGCACAATTGTGAACATTGATCCTTTGTCTTTCCTGATTGTCAAAAACACACAAAAGAAAATCATCTGCTTGGGTAGAAGAAGGCAGCAGACTTGCATCTTAGGCCATGACTGCATTAACACTTTTTTTTTAAAACGCACATTTTTCTCTCCGTTTTGGCCTTGCGTCCACACCGAGACGGCGTTGACGAAAAAACTTTTTAAAAAGTTGATCAATCTGAAAACGTTTGAGAACGATCTTAGTCTCATCGTTCTAGTCGTCGCCGCAAAATAAACCATGTGCGGAGATCCTTTAAAAAACGACTGAAAAAGAAAAGTGTGGATGTTTTTTTAAATGAAAAAGCCATTTATCTGGAATAGTGTAGCCTTATCATAGTTTCACGGCTTCGGTTATGACCAGCTTCTGGAACTCAGATGTGCTCGAAAATCCTATTAGAACATCTACGGTTTAATCAGCATGAAAGACACCTGAAGACTAAGCTTTGATTTGTTTTGTTTTTTCAAGAAAAACAGGATGCAGGACATGAAAGTGAAATGGTGAAATGGTGAAATGCTATCCTTTAATTCATAAACCCATGTTCTATGCAATAGAAAACACGAAGGCAGGACTGCAGCGTCTTGGGTTGAGTAAGTAGTGCTCACACTAGACCAGTTGTTTGGTGCACATCTGGAAAACATTTTTGTTATCCACCAACATACACTGAGATTGTTTTCCTGTGCGTTTCTTTCATTTTTTTGTTAGCCATGTTGTTAAAATACACTATATTACTAAATGTTTGCAGACATACGAATAGTATGGGCTTTTTAAACATCGCATTCCACAATGCAAGTGAAGTGCGCTAGTAAAGTCAGGTACTGATGTATGTGAGGTGAGGAGGCCTGGGGTGAAATGTTCCAATTCATCCCAAAGGTGTTTAATAGGATCTATAGCTCTACAGCAGGAGATCCACTCCAACCCATGTAAATCAGATCTTCAGGAAGCTGGCTTTGTGCACAGGGGTATTGTCATACTGGAACAAGTTTGGGTCTCCTAGTTTAAGTGAAGGGAAAATTTCATGCTACAGCATCCAAAGACGCCCTGAACAATCGTGTGCCTTTGGCATTGCAATAACAATTTTGGAAAGAACCACATATGGCAGGGAATGTCAGGAGTCCCAATGCTTTTGTCCATATAGTGCACATTTGATCTTAACTGAATGAGATTTGATTTTACTCTAAAATATGTACAATACAATACAAAACTGATCCTATAAACTCCTTTGAGAAGAGAAAACAGGTCAATAGAAGTCATTGGCGTCTATGTTGAGGCCTTTACTGCCAACAAGCCCTGATCTTCTACTTCTAGTTCTTTTAGTAAATCTCAGATATTTTGGTTAGAATATAATATTTCTGATCTTCTGGTTGAGCTACTGATTACATATAAATCCTACAAATATTCAACTACTCGTTCTTGAGCTACAGTATCTTGCTAAGTGATCTCTTGTACACACTATACAAAGCAAATGAATGTTCAAAATGGGCTGGACTGAATTGTGCACACAAAATCCTCCAGAGAGTTTGAAGCATGGCATATGGTAGTGTAGAGCCATTAAAATTTCTTGGCTACAAGTCGCTATTTAATTATCCCTCCTGCCTGGAGACACATCAGAAATTAATAGAGCCATCGCCAAGAAAACTATCCTGAGGAACTGGAAATGAAGGAACACCATCAATCTCACTCACAGGAAGAAAAAGAGCTGTGTTTTCAGAACCTTACTACTACTGTATACCTAGAACAAACAACCACAGCAAGACTGGAATCGAGACACAATAATAGCACAAAGCCAGGGTCACACTTGTACCTTGTATCACCCTAACAACACAGACCACACTTTATCAGCCATATAAATGCTAGAAATTCCATATATTCATTGCACAATTTTCATATATTTTTGCCAACTGATGAAAAGCAACACAGGTTGATTTAAGGTTAAGGCCTTGAACTTTGGCTTTGAATATTATAAGTTCAAATCCCAGCCACACCACTTTGCCACTCCTGAGCTCCTGAGCATGGCCCTTAACCCCATACCTGGTTTGTTGTATGAATGAGCTAAATGTAAGCTGATCTGAATAAGAGCTTGGACAAAATGCTTTAAATGCATGTTCAATAAAAGTGCAAAATAATTAATCTGTCTATCATATTGCACCATTAAGCTTGGATGAAGGATGTACCAAGTCCTGAAACATATTCACGTGAAGGTTTAGCTTAAATCACTGTAACTGAGAATGGGCAGCGACGAAGCTCATGTTCATCCTGAAACCCCTTATCATAGTTTAGAAACCGACCTCACTTTGAAGAAGGATGTGATGTCTATGGAAGCATCTGGGAGGTATTTCCAGGCTGATAATGGTTGCCATGTTCAAATCTGGCCTCATGGTCGTCTACAAATAAGTCTGGATTGGCTTCTAAGGGTCTCATCTAGCTGAATTGGATCTCTAATTACAAGAAAGTACTATATTAATATAAACGTTTACACACAATCACCTTCAAAACAGTCCCCTTGCACAGTAACACAGCGCTCCTGCCACTTCTGGAATACGTCCTGGAAGTCTTCTTTTCTCGTGTCAAGTACCTTCTGTGATTTGCGCTAGATTTCCGCAGCGGTGTCAAAACAACAAACGTTGGGCTGATCTTCATCTTCAAGAAGAGGACGAACTCAGCAGGAGCCAAATCTGGCAAGTAGGGTGTGTGCAGAAGTGAGATAATGTGTTTCTGCAAGAAACTCGCGTGTAAGGAGGATCAGAGAGCGGTCAAACTTCAACGAAACAGGACATTTTGGAACTAGGATTTTGGTGACACTGGGGGGCGTCAGTGATTGTTGTCAGCTCATTTAAACCCCTTGCCATTAGTTATAATGGAGCAGTGCACAACAAACGTTTGGCCTGTATCCCAGACTCAATAGTCTCTGGTGTGCGGGCCATTCAACACCACCTGGGGACTTGAACCCGTTTCTTCAAAATTAGCAGGGGGGAAACTATTAGAGATCGCCCGGTCGATTATTCGTGCCAATTTCTGGCATTTTCAATTAATCGGCATTGGCTGTTTGGGCCGATTAATAGGCAGGCGTATGTGACACACCAAACCGTGCATGTACATATTGCGCTTGTGAGAGAACACAACTCTCCCATACCAGCAGGTGGCAGTTTTGGCATCCAAACAGGAAACTGGAGGAGATCGAACTGTAAATATTTAAAGCTAGCAGCTTTTCCACTTGCCGCTATCATTACTAACGGATTACGTGTAGTTTTCTTTAATCATACCTGCTAATTTGCAAAGACAAAGAACGATAACTGTCTAAGTGATAACGATAAGTGTCTGCGTGTTCCCAATTCACTCCATCGTCGTTTGCTTTCGTCAGTTCAGTTTTTTTCTCGTGTGCTCATTCGCTAAGCTGAACAGCCAATCAGAGTTCTCAGAAAACATCTAAAAAAACCGCCCAACCATCAGCTTGGTGGGTTCCGGACTTTAAGTTATCTTAACTTATTTTTTGTTCTTAATCTAACCTTATATATTTTATTGGTTAAATATGATGCTGCTTTTGGTGAAAAAAAAATGAGAATAACAGTTAACAACTGTTAGCGAGATAATGAGCGAGTCTTCAACCAGGTGTAGTTTAGGCTACAGGTAGGCACGGGTACCAAATCAAGTACACTGATTGCAGGAGCTTGTGTTGTTCAATAAATGTTCACTTAAGCAATTTTCTGTATCACTTCTTATTAATTAACTGCTAGATACAATTAAAATAAAGGGGGAAAAAAGAGGGGCCAAAAAAATCTGTGCCACATATTGGCCCTGAATTCTAAATATCGGCATCTGCCACAGAGGTCACATTAACAAGGTCTAAATATTGTGCATGTTCAAAATGTTCTACAAGTTTCTATCCTTCAAATCCTTAGCAATGAGAATGCAACCATACCTAGAACCATGGTCATGTACTTCTCCTCTATGCCCGCCTCCAGCAAGAGTGGTGGTACGTAGGTGATGCCAGCTGCCACACAGATCTCCAGGCCACAGGAAAGTAGGTTGAGCAGCACCAGATGATATTGGGATCTCCATCCAGGCATACTTCCCGTGGACAGGGGGCGCTGAGGAGGTTAAGAGCGATCTACTCTGATTTGTAGGTTGGAGGTGCGAGGTGAGTAAGAGCTTCGGTAAGTGCTCTCGGGGAACTCAAATCTTCTGGGGCATCCATGGGGTCATCAGCATTCTGAATCTGATAGACAAGAGAAGGCATTGATATTTAAATATGAGTAGGCTACATAGTTGGTGAACAATTTCTGGAGAATTTATTAAACAAATAATTCTCCCCCCAAGGCCACAATCATTTACATATTTGACATATTTTGTGATCTAACTCACGGAATTGTCTCACACTGTAAATATATGACGTTGGCTGGCATGACAGTTCTTGCGCAGGAAGATTATAGCGTATTGGTGGCATGTTGGGAATGCGGTTCATTGCTCAACTTGTCAAGTCTCGACTGTGAGAATATTGTTATCGGAGAAGCCGTCGGTCTGAGATCAGTGGTGTATCACAAACATGACATCATGCATTCCTACATGGTAATGTTAATTTATACTTAAAACTCAAAATATGCCTCAAATGTTTTTTTTTCTTAATTGAAGCGGCGTGTTTTATTGATTCATTTGCTTCCTTTTTTCCCCATTTGTGACTGATGGAGGTAGAGAGAAAGAGTAAGAAAGAGAGACACACATTCCTCAGTTGCTTTCTACCCCCCCAAGCCTCACCCACAGGCCAGGGCCAGGACATCCACTCCTCTGCCCAAAATCAACCAACCCCATCTCTCTCCGCTCCATCATTAGCTCATTCCCTGGGGCCTGATTAGAATAGGCCATGTCAAGAGCCTCCTCACTACTGCCTCTAATTAGCATCCATTGTCCTTAGCACTTCCTGTGGGCTTGCCAAGTCTTGAGTTTCTGCTGTGCACAAAGCAATATCATGTACTGTCTGTTTTTTTTTCTGTCACAGTTCATAAACACACACAGAACAAACTGATCCTGATTTGGTCTGAGAATGATTTTTTCTCAGTGATATTATTTTATATATTCCCTTTTACACTCGATTTATGTACCATGGTTATATTTATTCTAGAGCTGAAATTATTCCTCAAGTAACTCGAGTTATTCGAATAGAAAAAAGCATAAGGGCAAATGATTTGCCTCGATGCTTCGTTTAGTCCATTCAACTACACAGAGAGCACTGTGTTTCCCCATGGACCATTATTACTGACGCACCACCACTGGACCACTCTGGGGTCTCATTGATAAGCGTTGCGCACAAAAACGGGGATGGAAACGTGCAGGGCTCAAAGTTTAATTACAGGTGCGTTTTCAGCCATGTTTTGTGTGTATGCCACGTTTATAAATGAGACCCCAGGACAGGTAAAACACAGAAGACGCTAAAGAATGAAAAATTGGGGAATGGAGAGAAAACGTCGAGGGCCAAGGAGAAGATTCAGAACACAACAGGAAGTATTTCATTTATGATTTTTTTCATTTATATATGCATGAATGGGATCTTTCTATACTACTGTACCATGTGGTAAAAAAATAACAAAAACAAATTAAATTAAATAAAAACAACTATGATAAATGGTAGCTCAGTGATTGAGACATCGGCCTGCTGACCGGAAACACACTTAAACCACGACTGAAGGTCTTTAAACCACAACTGCTCTGCTTTCTAAATTAGATAAGTTGCTCTGGATAAAGGCATCTGTCGAGTGACAGAAATGGAAATTTTCTGTCTGATTTACAAAAAGTGAACTATATGACAAAATGTAAAAAATATTTAAACCTTTGTGCGATCAGCAAACGTAGCAGCGTATGCTCCGCCTTTGACTCACGAATCGGTGTTCGTCCACCACATACAAATATACAGTATAGCTTATACAGTACTGTACTACAAATTAATCTGTTTTGATATATATATATATATATATATATATATATATATATATATATATATATATATATATATATATATGTGTGTGTGTGTGTGTGTGTGTGTGTGTGTGTGTGTGTGTGTGTGTGTGTGTGTGCAGTTAGTCGCCGACTTATGATGGAGATGTGTCTGATGACTGATAAAATCTATGCACACACACATAAACACACACAGATTTCCTGAAGTAGGAGACCCAAATCTGTTCCAACATGACAATACCCCTGTGCACAAAAACCAGCGCCATGAAGATCTGCTTTAAATGGTTTTGGAATGGAACATCTTGAGTAGCTGCTGTCGAGCTCTGACCTCAACCCTATTAAACATTTTAGGGATGAATTGGAAGGGTGACTGCACCTCAGGCTTCCTCACCTCACCTACATCAGTTCCTGACCCTTGAATCTGAGCCAGAGAGGTTTTGGTTTCAGTGTTAGAGCCATGTTTAATTCAGTGTTCAAGGTTGGGTTACTGACTGGAAAGTTTAAAATCAGAAAACCACCATGATGACATTTGGTGGCACATTTATAACAGTGCATATAACTATACAAAGCTTCCCTGTCCTTTAACTACAGCATGGTGTCATTTTCCAACCGCTCACAAACACCATTGAGTCTAATGAGCTGCTGAGGGAAACACATAACCAAGCACTTCTTCTGACAAGCCTCCAGGGCATAACATATCAGAAGGGAAGATGACCTTGCAGATTGATGTCAAGACATGTCTACAATCAGCTCAAAGCTCTCCCAACATCCCAAACCTAAGTGAGAAATCCTTCAAAACCTAAGTGAATTTTTATCTATTTTTTTTTTTTATAAATAAATGTCATTGTTTTATCACATTCTACATGGAAAAATAAATTAAATAATGAAATTCGGGTTTATATTTGCGAAACCACAAACTGACCAGATTCTCTCCAGGCTCTGTCTTTTGGGGAACTGTGACTGCTCCTGGGACATAAAAGCTCTTCAATCTGCACAAGTCCTCAATGCGCTCGGGTTCAGCGAGGGCAATGTGGTCTGTCAGTGTCCTCCAAGTCTCTACTGCACCATCTGAGATTGAGGGATGTGAGAGAACACTGAGCAGTCATCGCCTTCCAGGAGGGACCGAAAAAAAAAAAACAGCCAGGTGCTATATTCATATTTGGTGTGAAATTCCTCCAGTAATGCATCCCCATCTGCTCTAATCAGCAGACAGAACGTGAGCAATCTTCGTTAAGACTCTTTATTTTTTATTTTTTAACAGAGACTTGGCTAATTTGTATGGCTCTTTAACAGTGTCTGAGATGATCACTGATGTAGACTGAAGTCAGAAAAACAAGAAGTCTGTGAGATCATGAAACTCCTGTAAGCGGTGTTAATGTTCTCATCCACCAAGGCAAACTCAAAGCTCAATGATCTTCAGAGCTCTCAAGGCAAGAACTGGTGGGGAGTTTGCCTCAATGCCAACACTGCTCTTTAACACACTTGTGCAAACCTGAAAAGAGCTCATCAGGGAACTCGGTTTTTGCTGCCCCAATTCGTAGACTCCTAAACCCCCACTCATAATGGCTTTCCTGTTGCTGCTTTCCTTCTCACCACATGCTGCGTTTCAAGGTCATTCCCCCCTCTGACCTGCAGTCTAAGAGAACTCTGACAAAAGATCAGTCAATGAGTAGTTTCATGTTTCCTCATCTGCCTTTGATGGTAAAGATTTGAAAGAAATCTGCAAAATCTCTGTGTACATGCATCTCTGTATAAATGAATTAATCCGATCAGACGAACCACAGCCTACAGCAGAAATCATAGTCTGACACCTAAATCGAATTCGCAAGTTCTGCATGAGTCGAATCAAAAGCAAAGACTTCAAGGAGTAGAAGTGATATCTGAGACTTACCTCTCAGTCTCAGCATGTTGGTCGACTTGAAATTATTTGTCAACTCATGCCCTTGTGCTATATTTCATTTGAAATGTCTTGTGTAGTTTTCATACTATTTGGGGCACAAAGCACCTTTTTTTCCTGCAATCTGTTGATACAGACCTTCTTTTTTTTATCTTGAGTGGTTGTTGTGGATTTTGAGGAGTCTAAGCCTGAGGAAAGGGAAAGGGGGGTAGGGTTCTCCTACTTCTTTTGACACCACGAAATGCCACATTTCAAGACCCTATTCAACACCCCATCTCACACCACCTCACCCCATCACCACCACCCCCTATGGCACTGAGGAGCATAATCACCAAACAGAAAAGGCTTTGTGTACATTGAGTCAGGGTTAGTAATCTGATCCACTAAAGAATCAAGTCTTTTCAGTTAAGGTATTATTAACATTGGAGGCGTGTAGAAACAACATAAAAAAAAAAAGAAAACGGAATCAGGAATCTCGACTGAAGAAGAGACAGGATAGCTCCAAAATGACATTACAACCACAAGCAGCAGTTAAGGCATATGCTTAGGAAACCTCAGAAACCTCCATGTGGTGGTGAAGCTCGACAGGAATGAATGAAACAACCAAACCCCTTCTTATGCTAACATTTGGACTGTGCTAGTTCTGATTCCGGCTGTCTTGAATGCCGCAAAAATGTCTGGCTTCAGTCATTTTGGAAAAGACTATAGGAACAACATCAGCCTCTGTTTATTCACATGGCTGTCCAAAATAACAAATCTGCATTTAAAACTGACCTTCCCTAAAACGAAAAGACACAAATTGACTACACAAAAATTGTAAAAATTTAAAAAATCCAGGACAAAGAAATCGGGAACATGTGATTATAAGATTGGTATGTGCGTTTTGTACATCTAAATAAAAATTTGGCCCCCGTTTGCTGTTTTAATAACCTCCACTCTTCCAGGAAGATGTTCCAGTAAATTTTGGAGTGTGCTGGTGGAGGTTTGTGGGTATAAGTAAAATCATGTTGTGATGTAGGGTGAGGAGGCCTGGGGTGCAGTCATCATTCCAATTTACCTGACACTTCAAATCATGTACAGTGGTCCCCTGGAACTCACAGGGGTTACGTTCTAAAACGAGTTCCAAAAACCAGAGAATTTTGATGCACCCCCGCAGCCCCTATGGTACCTTAGTGAATTCATCTAGATATTATATCAGTTTAATACAATGTGTTTTAAAAAAATTATGAAATTTGTTAGTAATAACATAGATCGAAATGCTATTCCTGACGTTCCTGAACATTCAGTCCCAAACATTTTAAGACAATCCGCAACTTGCTGTTAGTTAGGTTCCGAATGAGAACCCGCGGATTTTCCGAGTCGCGAGTTCCGAACCTCCAATTATCGGGGTGTTGACAGTAAAGCACGTTTTCAGGAAACCATCATGCTTTAACAGGTTCAGGTCTCCTAGTTCAAGTGAAGGGAAAATATCATGCTACCACCTCCAGAGACGTAGGCTACGTCTACACTTAACCAGATAAATCTGGAAACTGTGTTTTCCTCTAAATACACTCAGCGTCCACTCTTTCATTTTATAATCGTTTCCCAAAACTCTGCTTATCCACACAAACGTTTGAAAATGCGTACATCCCCAAATGGCGCATGAGCGAAACCGAATATTTTTTTTTTTATAGAATTTTTGCAACCCGACGACAAAGAAATACGCCATAGTTTTCAAAAGCCGCCATGTCCGCAGTCCACACTGCGACTGTGTTTTTAAATGGTTTTCGTTGAATGAAACAGTCACAATGCAATGTAATTGATATATATATATATATATATATATATATATATATATATATATATATATATATATATATATATATATATATATATACGGTGTATAACCATACACCGATCAGGCATAACATTATGACCATTGAAGGGAATAACATGATTATCTCTTTATCATGGCATCTGTTAGTGGGTGGGATAATATTAGGGGGACAAACACAATATTAGGAAGGTGGTCATAAAGTTATGCCTGATCGGTATATATATAAAGATATATGGTTCGGTGGATATTTAAGGTTCTTAAAGCTTTAGCAAACACAGAACCAAATCACTGATGTCTCCAGAACCAAACATTTGCTCTGGACAGCATTCATTCTGTAGTCATTAGGAAATGACTGACTTTAGACTACATTTCTGCATTTAAAGCAAGATTTATTTACATGTTGGCAAGCTGCAGAGTGGTATTCGGGTTAGAGTCCCCTGATAATTTGTAGCTGTTGCCTAATAACCCCCAAACCATCTGGCACAACTCAAACACCTCATGACTTACTGGCTGCAGAAACAGTAACTAGATGCTTGTGGAGCGGGTGGTCAGCAAGGGCTGGGAAATATGATGATTGGAAATACGTTATAAATATGTTATAAATTTGGCACATTTCTGAGCAATAATTTCGCAGGGCTAAATTATTCTAACCGAGGAGTCGATTTTATGAGAATATTTTGTACTAATCTTTAATACTGTTAAATACTTCTCAGTTTATACTTTTAGTGCACACTTTTCAGTTTTGAGTAATTGATCGTTTTTCTCAAGACATTACAAGGATATTTAAAAAAAAATAGGTAGCAGTCTATAAACAAACCTAAATATCTTGATGGATATCTTGAGTACCATCAGTTTGTCATATCCACCCAAACACTTGGTCAACCACCATCACGGCATTGATCAGCCAACCACAGCACACAGTACATCAAATCAAAGTCGATCAAACAACAAGCCTAATTCAGTTGAATTCGCCAAGAAAATGATAAATAAATGCATATTAATTTTGTTATAGTTGAATTTATGTTATAGTTCAAATAAATTCAACAGTTGAATAACAAAAATGCTTTGAAGAACTGAATGAGGGTTTCGAGTCTGAACTCCGATCACTCCAACACACTGAGAATCCTATCTCATGCCTTACCCTCTAACCTGACTCATCTTCCTGCTATCAGATTCAGGTGCAGGAACCCGATCTTCCAGGCCAGCCCACCCTGGGGCTTCAGAGATATCCCAGGAGACAAGCACTTGATTCTACGACGGTCATGTGATACTGAAATACACTTATCAGGTCAAAAAAGGGCGAGAGAGATGATCAATGAGGTCCAGAGGGGAGGGAGTGACATGCCCAGACTGCCTAGCTTAATGAACAGGGTTCAAGATTCGGGAGGAAAACTTTTTTACACTTCTTTCTGTTTTTGATATTACTTCCTCCAATTCTCTTTCTAATATAATTTCATATAATGTATAAATAGAATTAGAGTCCATCTTAGAAGGATAGTAAGTACCTACTTTATGTCTGAATATCCCCAGTAACACCAGACTACAGCTGGCACGGCTCAGATGTTAATGTTTAACTCGGATGACTGCTCACACACACACACACACACACACACACACACACACACACACACACACACACACACACACAATATCTCAGCAACTGCCACAGGACATTATCATTCATGAAATGTGGTCTACATTGTTCACTCTAATTAAAACTTTATCAGTAGCAGTAACATTGAAAACCCATCACACACACACACACACACACACACACACACACACACACACACACACACACACACACACACAGCTGTTTCTTCACATCATTGGAAAGCATTACTGAGCATAAGATGAAAGATTACTTAAGTCATAAATCTTACCCCTTTAACTTCAGAAAACAGGCAGTAACTAAATCCTCAAAACATTCTTCTCATTTGCCCACTTCCTCTGAATGCTGCAACCTGCTCCCAAGCTCGGTCCATCCTTAACGTTTCTCCTCCCTTATCCAACCTCCCGTTTCATCTTCCCTCCTTCTTTCTCCTCCCTGATGTACGCTGATGATCAGAGCGACAGAAACACCCCCACCGATTCCCACACTGAACAGAACACGATCCAGAAGCTGCAAACCTTTTTTTTTCCAACAAAAGCAAAAAAACATTCAGGATGCATGTTCACGCAAGCTTGTTTCCCACCCCACTATTTCCCAGAACTCTAACAATGGTCCAGCATCACTGATCCTCGGTCATCCACCCAAAGGAGTGAACAATATGACAGTTTGACTAAATGATTTTGTGATATGTGATATTGTAAAATGATTTCCTCATCTTACACGTTTAAGGAAGTGGTAGCTTATTGGATAAGATATTACACTTCTGATCTAAAGATGCTGAGCTCATTTACCAGCACCACCAAGCTGCCACTGCTGAGCCCCTGAGCAAGGCCTTTAACCCTGAACAGCTCAGTTGTACAAATAAGATAACTGCTGTTTTGGATGTAGGCATCTCCTAAATGGTGTAAATGTTCTTATCTGAACCGAAAAGGCCTCATCTCACCTACATAATTATCTGAAATTACGAATATCTTTGTGGCTTTATGAGCACACAGGCACATTCCAAAATCTGGTAGAACATCTTCCTAGAAGAATGGAGGTTAATATGATATTCTGAACTTGTAATATTTCTCATTATTGCAAAATAGCCTGAAGGAAGTCTCGCCTACAGCCACAGTGACAGATCACACTGGCTGATGAAACCTGCAGCAGGTATTTCATTATTCATCACCTTTCACATAGATGATCCTTTAAGGGGGAAAAATACATGAAAAAATACAAGTGAGATCACAGTTAAAACATGGACAGGCTCGAGATGCTTCGAGTTTCAGGATGGGGTTCGAATCACTGTTATGGTTCTCGATTTATATAAGCAGCCTTTTAAATGACTGTAATGAACACTGTAATTTAGATCACCTTTGTGCTCAAGTGCTTGAAAAAAAAATGACAGTACATCCTATTGCTAGATAGCATGGCTCGAATAATTCTTATAGAGAGATATGAGATCGGTGCCATGTTTGCAAGCATTTCGCACAATGGCAGTGCCATGCTTTCAGAAAGACGCTTTTTGTGCAACAGGAATTATATAATATATAAAAATATAAAAACCCAAATTCCATAAAAGTTGAGACACTGTGTAAACTTTAAATAAAAATGGAATGCAAATTTTTTTCAAACATATGAGGAACATCTGAACATTTGAACATATCAAATATTTATTTAATTGAGAAAATAAAGCATTTTATGGAGAAAAAACAATGTAATTTTGGGATGTATTGCATGAACACACATCAGTTTTGATTTGTCGAACCACAGAACAGTTTTCCACTTTGCCACAGACCATTCTACATGAACTTTGGCCCAGAGAACACAGCTGTGTTTTATGATCATGTTCAAATATGGCTTCTTCTCGATTAGCTTCCATGATAGAGCTTCACCTTGCAACTGTGTTCACAGACAGTGATTTTTGTACATTTCCCTAAACCCCCCAGTGATTTCCATCACAGAATTATCCCTGTTATTAAATGCAGTGCCATCTGAAGGCCTGAAGATTAGAAGCATCCAATAATGATTTTCGCCCTAATCCATGATGGTATATTTAAATTCTTTATACTTTTATGTCGAGGAACATTATTCTGAAATTGTTCGATAATTTGTAGACAGTCTCCTTCCATCTTTACTTCTGAGGGACTCTTTCCATCTTTACTTCTGAGGGACTCTTTCCATCTTTACTTCTGAGAGACTCTGCCTATCTAAGATTCACTATTTATACCCAATCATCTTACTGACATTCTGTCAATCACAACCTCATTAAACGCTAAATGTCCATCCAGCTCTTCCTTGTTAGTACCACTTACATTTCCAGCCTTTTTTTTTGCTTTTTTGCTGCAACAATTTCAAAATTTCCTTAAAAATGATAAATAAAATTAAAAAATAAAATGGCAGGCTATATTAAAAAGTATTTGTTTATGAGGTATTTATTTTTTTGCATTTTTAAGTACACTTTTATACATAAATACTGAATTATTGTTTTATATAGTTACAATAAGCAAAACATCTCATTTAAAAATATAAATTTTTATCTGACAAATCGATTAATCGATTAAAATAATCGTTGGTTGCAGCCCTAGATATAATTTTAACTATTTTTATACCTCTCCCAACCCTAGGGCATGTCTAAAACTGATGATCATGATGCTGATGAAGATTATATCTAATTTAAAGGAAAATAACTATCCTGCCGGTTACTCAGCGTGTCATCATGCAGTCCGTGAGCACCGCCCTGCTTAAAAGTGCAAGAAAAAGTGCATAATGACAGTGTTTCCAGGTTGAACTGCTGGTCAGTCTGAAAGTTTGCTATAATTAACCTGAAGATCAAGGGTGCAGAGGCTGTTACTTAAACAGACGCTGCCTAAGGAAAGCACAGTGTCCAGCTGTGTGTGTGTGTGTGTGTGTGTGTGTGTGTGTGTGAAGGAGACCACAGTGTTGGGTGTTACACACTGCACATCTGTTTCCAGGCAGAAGCAGGAGCTTAATGTCTTAACGGCTCCCTCATAGCTGGCAGGCCGACAAAATAGTCCACTGTTTTACTATAAGGTGTAGCTCCAATAACACAAAACACACGTCTAAAAGGAAATGGATGAAGCACAGTAATGAATCAACACACACACACACACACACACACACACACACACACACACCTTTTGAATCACAGGATGAAAAAAAGCATTGAGGAGGTTGAAAAACTGTTTCAATTACAGTAATTGAGAGTATGGGTGTGACATTTTCTACATCAGAAAAAAGCAAAGTAAAGTGAAAAGCAGTGCTAGCATTAAATATATAATCGTTGTTTTGTTGCATGTAGTAATGGGCGAGGGGCTTCCTGAAAATACACCCAGCAGCCATCCAGCTTCTCCCCCCAACGGAAAATTCCATTACATCCGAGTGGCAATTTGCAGACATGACGCAATAAGAGTTAACAGCTTTAAAAAGACTTAACGGTAACATGTAGGAATACACACGACCCAAACCTCCACACAGTGTGACAGTTCACATTGCTCAGATAGGAACGAGAAGCACAAATCTCCGGTTCGAGCGTGTGTTTGACTCGTTCAGGGGTGAAATTAGTCCCATCCTGATTTCTATACGCTTGTAACACGCTCTGAATTTTTTATTGCCATTCTGTGTGAATTGCTTTTTACAACGACGCAGATTTTACAGCGTTCACTGGAAGTACAACATCGCGATATAACCGACATCTTGATGCCTTTCCATGAGATTGTTAATTGAGTGAAATTAATACATTTCTATGTATATTTTGTTTCTTTTTTATATAAAAAATGTTGTACTGTCTTACATTTAAAATAAAATATTTGTCAATTTCCGAGAAGTGTTTTTAATATAGAAAAATATTTGAAAATATTTAAGTACTGTGCAAAAGTCTTTTGTTATCATTAGATTTTTTTCAGCAATGGTATTATGCCATTCATAATTATTTCTCAGTAGAATACAAACTGAAAATACAGGAATTTTGTATGCAGTTTAAACAAAAACAGAAACAAATCTTAAAATACAGATTAAAGTGTTAAACTGGCAAGTGTTTAGTGTGACCTCTCCTTACACTTGAGGAGCAACAGGAACCTCGCTCCCATAACCCTAACTGAAATCGAACCGTAGTTAATGTCAAGGCTTACACCAATATTTGTCCAACAATTTCATGGCAAAATGAGAGCTGTGAAAAAGGTCTATTACACAAGGTTTTTGCTTGGGCATTACACACACATGTTGTATAAGTTGAATTTGTTGAAAGAATGCTTATTAAAATAAAACCAACTTTAAATTAGATCATTCCATTCAAAATGCACAGAATCTGACAGACACATTTCCTGGGGATTTGTAATAAATGCAAATTGTGTGTTTTAGTGCAAATTGTACAAGAAAAAAAAATGCAAATGTATAACTTTTTTCAAACGTTTTTGCCCGACCTTTCCACACCACGTCCAGCATTTTTAGAAATGTCCGTCTTGTAAATGTCCTTGTAAGTGTATCTCCGACCGAATCAATTTCTTTTCCTCTGTCAGACGTGGAACTGTGTGGATTTATAACTAGTGAATCCACACAAAGATGTTTCAGTTCGTGCATTTTGCAGCAGATGTGGTTTGACGTGAAAATTCCGACGTGTTAAGAGGCCTTCGAAAAAGAACTTGGAGTAGACAAGTTGCAATCGGATTGGTTAAAGCAACAGCTTCATGCAACATGGATTTGAATCAATAGGATGCAGTGTTCCCACTGCTGGTCTTGGGTTAGTTCCCTTCGACATCGGCAAAATCCGATTGGATAGAAACTCGAAGACACAGCAAATCTGATAGAAACGATATGGAATATACAATTGGGAATTATTATATTATAATATATTATTATTATTATAGATTCTGATAGAGTTTAAGCCAGCACAGAAGGCCTTGCTAGCTCTCACATCAAGTCTTAAATTTCAAGTCTTTCTGTTCTTTGTATTCATTTAATGATAATTAATTATATATAACGTCCTTGAGACAAGTTTTCACTTACGTCAAAGCAGCTATAAACAGCCTTGCTTTATTTTCCCTTTCTTGAAACGAATAAGAAACAAAATGCAGTTTGTCACAGTGAAAGTATAAACTCTTCTATCCTGAAGACATTCCTGAGAACTTCTTAAATGCTGCATGAAGATCTCCTTTAAGTTGAAAAACGAGTGCATTCTTCCACTTTTAAGCCTGTGATTTGAAGCTGCTGTTATGAGAAATATAGCAGAACTATCCAACCAATCAGAGTGAAGAATTTTGGCAGCACTTTGATACACATTCAGATAGAAAGTTACTGACCTCTTTGCAAACAATCTCCTGCTCAGTTGTGTGCTTTTCTTGTCCAATTAATGTTACGAGTCCATTGACCTTGTGTGTTGGTTCGAAATGTCAGCAACATGATTTCAGTGTGAATTAAAGCAGCACCCAGTGGGATGAGCTCACAAGCATTATTCTGGGCTTCAGCTTATAAGTGAAACATGAGACCCGAGCGAAGGGCATTGAACTGTGGATCAAGGGTAGTTAATGGGCTGTCTCAGTGGTGGGTGGCAAAATGTTATTCCACCTGAAGAACTTCTGAAGAAGTTGAGAAATATTTACAAATTAAAATAATACACACAGAGCGAAGCGCTAGGCTAGATGCTAGAATCAGTACTAGAGATGAAATAGAAGTTATTTTCCTTTAGTAGTTCTTTAGGCCCCTAAACCCAGTAGTGGCAGCTTGGTGGTGCTGGGATTTGAACTCACGACCTTCTGAACCAAAGTGCAACATCTTAACCACTGAGCTTCTAGTGTTTTATTCCATACCCATGGCCCATTTCTAGTTTCTGTACACTTTGATGGGAAGTCTAAAGGCGATTACGTCATAATGAGTACATGCAGGTACGTGACATTCCAAACACAGCTGTGTGTGTTTGGGGTGTGTGCACGTGTGTATGTATTAAGGCAATGGGTTAAATCAAAGCTTTCAACTTTAGATACACACTGAATCAACCCCCTGGTTTGAGTCCCCCCACAGAACAATTGCGGAACTAAAACAGCCATTATGGCGCTCCATCATACTGCCTTAATCACAGCCCTGATCCTTTCACTGTGCTCTGTGCGTCTCACATATCAAAGGTCCTCGGCTACCCCCAAATAATGCACTTCCATCTCTTTTAGCTTGAGACATGAAAGTGAATCCCACACTCCCCCCTCATCATTCTCACTCCGAGGCAGACGTGCTTAAAAAGACAGTCCATCATAAACTTTCATTTCATCTCATGCCCTTTTTTCTTAAGCTGAGGCTGGAGCTGAGCTTCCCGGCACGTAAAAAAAGTGTTTATTCAGTGAAGCATTCGTGTTTACTTTAGAAAGTTTTTCTCCCATCCTTTAGACGATGGTGCTTTTTTTCCCCCTTTTTGGGCCTATTTTAAACAACGTGGCCCCGTCACTCTTAAAAATAACTCAAGCTTGGTCTGGTCGGGGCTTGATTTTGGACTTTCTATTTGCTGGGATGAAAATGACAAATTTTTTACCAGTCGCACAGTACAGAACTAAATACTTATTTATTACATAATTATTATGATTTCAGACATTAACAAATAAACTTCTAAAGGACATTTAAAAAGCTTCCTGAATGAATTCCAAGTCATTCCTTATATGTTTAACCTTCAACCTTCTATGTCTCAGCGGCACTGGTAGCTCATTGGTTGAGATGTTGGACTTTTGAACACTGGATATCATTTGGAAGGCCATTAGATCCTTTTCCATCACCACCAAGCTGCTGGGACCTTGAGCAAAGACACCAAACCCTCAACTGCTCAGTAGAATACATAAAGTATTGCAAGGTTTCTTCTATGGCATAGGGGCAGCAAAATTCCATTTAAAACGTAACATGCAAAATGGAAACACATTTTCTATTACATATGTGTAACTTTTGGTGCAAAAGGAAAATTTCAATGAAATTATATAATTTACATTTTCGATTTCCAACAGTAGTTTGCATTTTGAAATATACATTGAATTTTGCTACAAATATCAGACAGCGTTATGATGAAAATGCAATCTTAAGTCTCTTAACTGTGAGTCTAAACGCATTTCGGACAAATAACATTTAAATGATAATTTTGCTACCATTTCTGCTTGGACATGTTACACATATGAAATCTAATTGGGTAATTGATTTTCATTTTCATTTGGGAACTTATAAAGCATTAATTAGTATGTAATTTACATAATAAAAACACTGTTGGAAATGGCAAATGTATATCATATTTATCATACAATTTTTCATTTTCCTTCTGCACCAAACTTTAAAAAACATGGTAATGGAAACTGTACATTTAAAAACAAAAATAGATTGCCATTTTGCAATAACAATTTAAATGAATAACAATTTGCATAACAATTTAAATGAAATTTTACTAGCCATATGTTTTCATAGTGTGCCGATGCCATAAATGCAAATGCCATTGCTCTATTATCAGACTGGCAACTGCGTGATTTTAAAGAAATCAAACATGAAATGGAATTAAAATGAGTTTATTGCTGTATTTCTTTTTTCAATGAAAAGGACTGGCTGCTGCTTTTTCATGGACTCGGGGTAAGGAGGGGGGATTGGGACATGATTCTGAGAAAGTGCTTTAAGCACTACGTAGGCAGAGGAAAGAAATAAACAGTTGGTCGAGTCACTGCGGAACTGAAAGCCTGCCAGGTTTCCCACACACGCGCCTGTCATTACCGACGGCGTCCTGCCATACAAAGAGCGTCTACGACTAAGTGGGCGAAGACGTCATTCAAATAGAAGCACCTGAATGCTTCCAAAACGTGTCTCCAAACCATTTCTGAGGAAAAGTGAATCAGTAAAGCTTTCCAATAACTACTGAATGGCTTGCAAACAGTTCAAAACACTTGTTGGTCTGTTCGAGGAATGCGTGTGGTACTCGGCAGGCTGGTTTTAGAGCCTTAATGTCTTGTTAATAGCTATTCTGTAAAAATAATCCACCCTTAAACATTAAATCCAATATGCCTAATCTGCCTGAGATAATCCCTGACTAAAAGCTACTTTCATTCATATAAAAGCAGGGAACACGTTTCAATGTCAGTGTGGTAACTAGCCTGAACATGCTAACATCATATATGCTATATTATTTATGTTGGTTAACAATTTCTCTGCATTATGCACAACATTTTCTGCAAAACCCATAATAATGCCACTGGACTACCTACTGGCGATCGCGTGAGTGGACATTAGACTTTGAACATTGACTTTTGAGTATGCCTCATATTGACTACCCATCATGCTTGTCTTCTCACAGGTAACCAAAAGAGCTTTGACATAATTCTGTGCACTTATTCATTGCACAACTGCATTGCATTCTGGGCCCAATGTATGCACCATTTATCCAGTGGATTTACCACTAATGTGTCTTTGGATATTTCTGAAAAAATGGTGAATGAGAACCTCTTAATCGCCAGCTAGCAACGTCCCCATGTGACATCCACATGCCAGAGATATATTTTTATATATGTGCTTAAATGTATATTTATATGTACTGTATGTGCTTATATAATATTCTGGAAGCACATTAAATATATTTCAGTATAAAGGTATGTATCGTGGTTCAGGATCTAATCCTTTACACATCACTTGTAAAGATGCTGCACAGTGTGTGTAGGTGTGTGTAGGTGCGTTTCGATTTACAGTATGTGACAGCAGAGCAAACAGACTTCTTCATGTGGAGTCAGTCGCCTTGAGTGAGCCATTACAGAGACATGGACTCTGACCTTGAGAGCATAGGAGGGTTATGAAACACTTTTCATAGAAACATTGAAAGTTCTAGTGAAATAGATAAAGAGCACAGCAGAGTTCCTGTTATGAGATATAGTCGTTTCATTAGGAAAATCCCAGAAAGAGACGTTTTGTCATTTCTCGAGGTTATGTTAGATGTAAATGAATAAAACTAAATGAAAGGATTAGGGGGAAAAATATTATCACTTGTTATTATGGTGTGTTATAGCTTTAGCTATCAGGAGCAGATTTAACACTGTCTCAGTAAACAATATTTATAATAAAAATAATAATTATAAATTGTTCACTGTTGAAACATGACACTGTAAACTGTAATTACGGAAAAAGTCGATGAGAAATAAAACCAGGTACAAGAACATTAGAGGTGGACCAATGGATTTTACTGATACCAATTGCTAGATTTGCCGAATAAACTATTAATCAACTGATAATTCTCAAAATGGATACTGAGTAAAAAAAAACAACACTCAATGTAAAAAAAGTATTCATTATTAAAAATTCAAAAAAACTGAATCATGAAAATGGGCTAAATAATATAAAAATTTATATATGAAATATTTGAATAAATATCGAGGAAAGTAAAAGATATGCATTTAAACTGAAACAAATAACCCCCACTTCAAATAAATTAAAACAGTTCCATTCAAAATGAATAAAAAAGACACTAAATAAACAGCACTTGGTGTCAGTGATTAGCCTCTACTGTATAATGCAACCTGGAAAAACTATCGGTATGTATTTTTCAGACAATTCCAGCAATCAACTATCGGTGCAGATTAATCGGCAAAACCTATGAATCGGTCGACCTCTAAAGACTTTTTTTGGCTTCGGGTACAGTAATTATGGATTTGTGGTAACAACCTGGGTGTAAAGTAACTGATCAACCAACAGCGCATGGTCCATCAGTGGCTTCATCCAACATTCTGGCTTCACTCTAAGAAGTTCATATGGATCACTATGTGCACATTTCTTTTAATGTTATGATGAGCACACAATCTTTATTACAGAACATCTCCACCCTGCCCTGCACCATGTTCTACTAGATGGTCTGCAATCTCTGAATAAATTGCTCTAATTGTATTATATCATTTGGACTCATTTGGAATGAACATTTCTTCCTAAGAAAAAGATTACAACCAGTTCCAGTTTAGGATTGGATGTTACATTGGAAATATTGTGCACTTTAGGGCACTGATCATATTTGGTATTCTAAGATTCTAATGAATACAAAAAAACCAAAGAAAATGAATAAATAAGCTATTTCTTGTCAATAAATCAATAAAGGCTGTTTTCTCTTTCTTACGCTTTCAACATTTGATTTTAAAAAAATGTCTTAATTCACATTTTTTTTTTTTATAATTGCAAAAAAAACCAAACAAATGAAGGCAACATACACAGACCTTTTCTAAATAGGTACAAATTCAGATACAAGTAGGAGCTATAATATACTGTTTTTCATTCGTTCAGATATTTTTAATGGCCATCTGGTTATAGTGAAGGTTTGCAATCCTGGAATCTGGCAAGACTCAACAAGGGTTCGTCTTTCATGCCTGACTGAGCAAGTGGTCAGAGGTGAAGCTTATGGAATGAAGAAAAACTATTTGCAGCATCTTTAGCATGGTCATGGTTGTGGTGTTTGAAATTTTAATTAGGCTGCAGGTTTCTTGATATTTAGAACTTCAACTAAACAATTAGACAAGATAAAAAAAAAAATTGCAGGTTGTGTCATTTTTATATTGAGGCGAGTTATGGACTGGAGTGATGTAGCTGAAGTTGAGGAACTGTCAGACAGATTCACACTGCTGACACTATTGACATTTCTATTCATCTGGGATTTGCCAGTGTTTTTCAGTGTTTCCAGAGGCAGGGGCATAGTGTTATATTTAATTTAAAAAGTGGTTTAGGCCATTCCAACTTTTACTTTGAACAGATATTCGTTACACCCTGATGGTAACAGATTTACATTGTGAAGTGGTTTGTTTAAATGCGATTTCAAAAATGGTGGCCGTTGCAACATTCATCTTTTTGTGTTCGCCATTTATGCGACCGAGATGTGCACAGAACAATTGGCATCATTTGCTTGTTGCTTTTTCAACATTACCAACCCCCCAGAAGAAGAAGCGCCTCCTCACCCTCCGGTGTCAGATAAAAGTGTAAAGAGTTTCCTCTGAGTTACATCATCCTAATCAGGAATACTCACAGCTTGGCAGTTGCTCGGATCGAGAAAGCAATTCATTGGTAGCAAGGAAGACGACGTCGCCTTAATGGCTATGTGAGTTTAGATATTTAGAGAAACCTCATGTACAAGAAGATGGAATGAAGATCAGCAAATGGAGATATTGTATATGCCGTATATTGTAAGTTCGAAAGTAAACTTTTATTGTACCTGATGCACAATACTGTTATTTACACTACCATGCACTCTCACACTTTATGTACATTACTGATCTGTCATATAATCTGTACTCCTATTTAATACTCATACCATCCATATTGTCTCACATTGTCTCTATTGTCTTGTATAGTCTGTTTTGTTTTGTCTTGTATAGTCCAAGCTGAATGTATAGTGTTATTTATGTCTGTAATTTTGACAGTCACTAACTGCTGGATTCCTTGTGTGTCAACACACTTGTCCAATAAACCTGATTTTGATTCTGATTCTCTACTAATCATATATTTTTCAAAGTATGGATGACTAGGCACGTTATTATGACGTTGACTGATACCTCCTGTGATCGTTTATCCTGAAGGTGATTGAGATTTAACTGTATGTGAAGAAGACTCTGGGTTTGATCAGTCAGATGTACTGTGTAGGGTCTATAACTGAACGAATGAACGTGATTTATGCACGAGGAGAAACAATAAACCAACCCAACCAGTCCAAACAATCCATCCTGGAGCTATCTTAGCATTTTTGGAAAAATCACATAAATATTAATAGTACACATGCAGAATTTCTTCTGACAAGAAATAAGGTGCCAATTATGAATTTCAATGTCAGCTTTCTCTTTACTTAAACTTTTTTATTTGTAGTTATAAATTCTTTTTAATTTGTTAATTTGCCAAACTTTACCAGTCAACATCTCTCCTACTGTACTTCAGCCAGGAAGGCGGAAAGTGAAGACACATTATCGAGAGACGTAAAGCCAAGTAACCCCGACTTTCACAGGAAAGTGCAACACGCACCAGAAAACCACCATCTTTCCTCTTCCACATACGTGAGTTCACAGGCAGCTGTGATTGGCTCGAGGTATTATGATTGACAGAAGGAAGAAAATACGCCAATCCAACCCAGACTGTTTTGCTTTGTTAACTCCAGGAGGGTTTGTGATCATTGCATTTCTAACACAATTATTTTATACAATAAATTCATACATATATAAAAGCTTAAAACACTATTTCTAGTCCTTTCACATCCTACAGGCTTTTTACCACATCTATAGTATTTACTCAGCCTGTGTTTTTGTAACCTAGCAACAGACGTACTGTTCATGGGTCATATTGACTTTGGGCAGCTGAGACTGGAAAAAAAACATTTGAAGTTAGAAATATTAAAGACAGACAAAAGCATTCCTCATACCTGCTGCTCCATACCTTCTGACCAATATGCGTGTGTGTCATCGGTTATAATCGGTGCAAAAAGACCACATTGTGAATTTCTGCATCATCACTGATATTTAACCCCTTTCTGTAATACATTATAGACAAAAGTTTGTGGACACCTGACCATAAGATTCGTGTGTGCTTCTTTTAGAACATCCCATACCACATCCAGTCGCTATTAATATCTTCCACTCTTTTGGGGAGATGTTCCACTAGATTTTGTGAAGTTCCTTCAACCACAAGGATGCTAATAAAGTCTGGTACTGATGCAGGTGAGGTGAGGAGGCCTGGGGTCAGTACTCTATAGCAGGAGATGTTCTTCTCCAACCTATGCAAAGAATATCTTTATGAAACTGGCTTTGTGCACAGAGGCATTGTTATGCTGGAACAGGTTTGGGTCTCCTAGTTTAAGTGAAGGACAAATGATACTGCATCCACCGGCATCTGATACAGTTATATTCCTCTAACTTAGTGGTTACAGTTTGGTGAAAAACCACATACAACTGGAGAAATCAAGTGTTCCAATACTTTTGACCTGATCATTTCCTGTGTAATGTAAATGTGTAGAGGAGTATAGCATTTTAGGTTCACATTAAAAAATAATAAAAAATATAAAAAAATATTAATAACAGTGTTGCTACAGTAGACAGACTGTTTTCTACCTGCTGAAAAGTGTAATATCCACAAAAAAATTCTGGTTTTAATAAAAATAAAATTAAAACTTTACCAACAACCGAACACGATTCTTTTTTAGCCTGATCCACTCTTCATTTCGTTCTCAGCTCATTATTCAATGGAAATAACCAGACTGAGGAATATACCGTGTATCTGTGTATCAGAACAACACCAATTCAATTAATCTAATAAATGTCAATCATGTGCCTTATATATAAAGTTGAATAGGGCTTTTTCTACAGAAGTTTGAGAAGCTCTGCTGTAAAGAACTTTCAGATAATCCTTTTTTCAGAATCTCTTTTAGATAGTAAGTGATACGCTCTCTGAGATAAATCTGAGATGTTTCAGTCACAGACTCTTGTGTTACGCAGCATGAGTCCTGAAATCAGAGGCAAACGATGAGACGAAACTACAGTTAGGAGAAAAATGAGAAGAAGTAGTTGAAGGATGAGGAGAAAAAGAACGAGTAAAGGCAAAAGGAATAGAAGAAGGAGAATGAAAGTGGCAAGGAGAAGAAGGAGGAAGAGAAGAAAGAGAGGAAGAGGAGTAGAGCAATGGGGAGAAGAACATGCCAAAAAAAGGAGGAAAAGAAGAAGAAGTAGAGAGAATGAGGGAGAATGAGAAGAAGTTGGAGGATGAGGAGAAAAGAAGAAGGAGGAGGAGAAAGAGGATGAGAAAATGTGAAGGGAGGAAGAAGGAGCAGAGGAATTTGGAGACGTGGAAGAAGAAAGAAAGAAAGAAAGAAAGAAAGAAAGAAAGAAAGAAAGCAGGAAAGAAAGAAAAAGACTTCGAGTCTGTCTTTGCTCCATATCCTATATGAATCCCATTCCTGTGGTCACTGCAACACTTTTCCACCTCACAGATGCTGTTAGTCCACAACACCTCCATCCATCCATCCATCCATCCATCCATCCATCCATCTATCTATCTATCTATCTATCTATCTATCTATCTATCTATCTATCTATCAACACCCCAAAAGACGCACAGTTACAGTCTGAGTTCTTCCTAAAACCCAATCGACGCTTAAACCCACACGCAGCAGCTGATTTCTTTTGTAGAAGTTTCGCGTTACTTACGCGTTCCTTCGAGCCTCGAACTCAAAACAGCGCTTCTGAAGAAAATGGCAACACGAAAGCTCGGAGGAGAGAAGTGGAGAGCAGGAGATCCGGCTCTCGGCGTCTGTGTGCGCTTCAGGTCGCTCCAAGAGCTCCGCTCTCTGCTCCTGGTTTCACAGAAGAAGCTCCGCGTCAATACAGCCGACAGGGGCTGTGCACAGAGCCGTACACTAACCCCGGTGTGTGTGTGTGTGTGTGTGTGTGGGTGTTGGGGGGGACCACCTGTGGTCACCACCTGTGTTCATATGGTATAGAAGTAAAGTAGAAGTATGGGACAGATAACTGTAACGTTAGACTGGGGGAAAAATGTTAGTTTGTTCATCATGAAACTCTCTCTCTCTCTCTCTCTCTCTCTCTCTCTCTCTCTCTCTCTCTCTCTCTCTCGAAAATACTGCAAAACCTGCTTCATTTCTGACATCTGTAGATACTATACTAATATGTTTGGGAATTTGGAAATATATTTATTTAATATAATATATATATTATATAAATTATATTTATTATTTAGGTCTAATAGAGCTATTGGAAATCAAACAACCACTCATTACAAACGTGTTGAGCAGAAAAGCGCAGAGCACACAAAGTACACAAAGTCAGATACACTGAAAACCTTTGAAAATCCCACGTGTTATTGCTGTTAACCAAACATAATACTGCAACACATGATCACATAATACATTTCGGAAATCTGAAGAATCATGGCTAATAACGTGTGGGAATTTGGGACACATATTTACTTAAAAAATTTGAGTAAGCACTGCTCTACAAGCAGGATAAGCAAAAAAGGGCCTAAGAATGCATGTGATGTTTATGGGTCATACTCTGTGGTGGTCCCATCAACTAGCCAAGAGTATCTGATTCTGTTTGACTATTTTTTTAATAAAAATATCAATTTCATTTTAAATGTATGGTAAGATCAAGCCAATAGTAGGTCAATGTAAGGCCATAGTAAGTACAGACTTGGCAAAACTCCACAGTCAACCCCCTACTCCGCAATCTTCAACTAGCCAAGAGTAAAAAAATAGGTGTTTCCTACTTGCCACTCACTCAATGTTTTTTCACACGTATGAGGCTGTTTTGCGTAAAAATAAATTATCCCAGGAGTTCAGCAGTTTCTGAGATACTCAACCAGCCCATCTGGTACCAACAACCATGCCATTACCCAACCATCCCCCATCCCCATTCTGATGTATGGGACATATAGTGCTTGTAACAGAGCAAGAAAAACATTCCTTGCATAAGCAACAGCAGACGTACACCAGGAAGGTTCACACGACTCCATCTATGCTAACATGACTCACCAGACAGGCCAAGCACAGCATTAATGAGTTCTGATTAAACCGAATACATAATACGTCACCCAAATGAGAAGTGGCTGGACATCTGGAGACAGAAAGCTCTGGTTCAGCTGAAGCAGCTGTTGGATGATGTTTGACTGGGTGAAATAGGAGAGAGGTCTGTGAAGAAAGATTGTTACAGAACATGGATCTCCTTTTCGGATTCTTCATGGCAACACAAGCTACACCCATACCAGGAAACTGAAACAATTTGTGGGTTTTTTCTTCATTATTATTTCTCAGAATGCTGAACATGTTGGGAAGAGTGTATCAGTGCTCGAGGCACACAGACCAAACATTGCACCTGGTTCTTTTTTATCTCCTGGTAGAAAACCACAAATGGAGCACACAAAGAAAAGAAAAGAAATCACCCCCTGGGGTGTAATGAATCCAGAAAGATGCAGATTTTGATGTTTTAAACTACTTTTTCAATGCCAATGTGACTGGTGTACAGTGAACATAATCAGTTCTTTTCTTGCCTTTTAAATCACACCTCTATATTATGCACATGCACTTGGTGGCCACTTTAAGAGAAACACCAGGTCACATGCTTATTCATGCAATTATTTAATCAGCTAACATAATACAGTGCATCTGGAAAGTATTCACTTTTTCCAAAATGTATTATTTTCCTCAAAATTCTTCCAACAATAAATCAAAATGACAACGTAAAAGAGGTTTGTTTAAAATCTTTGCAAATTTGTTTGAAATGTACATAAGTATTCACAGCCTTTGCCATGACACTCAAAATTGAGCTCAGGTGGATCCTGTTTCCACTGATCCCCCTTAAGTCCACCTGCGGTAAATTCAGTTGATTGAGACAGGATTGTATCAAGGCACAGATCTGGGGAAGGGGACAAAAAAATGTCTGCAGCACTGAAGGTCCTAATGAGGACATTGGCCTCCATCATTCGTGAATGAAAGAAGTTTGGAATCAACAGGACTCTTCCTAGAGCGGAGCTGCATGGCCAAACTGAGCAAACGTGAAGGGCCTTAATCAGGGAGGTGAACATCAACCTGATGGTCCTTTTAAACGAGCAGCATTTCTAGGTGGAGAGGGGAGAACCTTCCAGAGGAACAACCATCTCTGCAGCACTCAACCAGTCAGGCCTGTATGGTAGAGTGGCCAGAGGAAGTCACTCCTCAGTACAAGTCACATGACATCCCATCTGGAGTTTAAAGGACTCTCAGACCATTAGAAACAAAGATTTAACTCTTTGGCCTGAATGCCAAGCGCTCATCACCTGGCCAATACCATCCCTACAGTAAAGCATGGTGGTGGCAGCATCATGCTGTGGGGATGTTTTTCAGTGGCAGGAATTGGGAGACCAGTCAGGATCGATGAAAAGATGAATGCAGCAATGTGTAGAGACATCCTTGATGAAATCCTGCTCCAGAGCACTCTATACCTCAGACTGGGGCGACGGTTCATCTTTCAACAGGACAACAAACTTAAGCTCACAGCCAAGATAACGAAGGAGTGGTTACAGGACGACTCAGTGAATGTCCTTGAGTGGCCCAGCCAGAGCCCAGACTTGAACCCGATTAAACATCTGTGGAGAGATCTAAAAATCCAACCTGATGGAGCTTAAGAGGTTCTGCAAAAAGGAATGGGAGACACTGCCTAAAAATAGCTGTGCCAAGCTTGTACATCATACACAGCATCAAAATGACTTGGTGTGTACTGATGCCAAAGGTGCTTCAACAAAGTAGTGAGCAAAGGCTGTAAATACTTATGTACATGTGATTTCTTTCCGGGTTTTTTTTTTTTTATTAAATCTTTATAAATTTGCAAAGATTTCAAACAAACTTCTTTCATGTTGTCATCATGGGGGTTGTTTGTAGATTTTATAGGAAAATAATGAATTGAATCCATTTTGGAATGAAGCTGTAACATAGCAAAATGTGGAAAAAGTGAAGCGCTGTGAAAACTTTCCCGATGCACTGTATAAACTCATGAATGCTGATACATCAATCACCAGTAACCTCTTTTGTCTCAATGTCTTAAAAGTTCTTTGAGTGTGTTGAGATGCTTTTCTGCCCACCACGGTTGTCCGGAGTGATTATTTGAGCTCTAGAGACTGAACTAAGTATAAATCCCAGGGGATCAGCATAGTGATGTGTAATGTACGAATTAACTGAAGCTATTGACCTGTAACTGAGAGATTGACTGCATTTTCCAGCCAGCACCATTTCTTGGCAGACTAGGCAGACACCTAAGGCACAACCGGCTGGGGGGCACCACTGAGCATCCCCTGCATTGCCGCCATGGATGTGTATAGTTATTTTATTTAAAAGTGGAAAATGTGCATTGTTGTTGGGCAAAGATACATCATAATGTATTTTAAAATAAAATACCAAATACTTTAAATTCAAGTGTTTCAAAATAAACTACAAAATACAGCAGTTTAAAAATAAACTACTGTATTTTTCTATTTAAAAAAAATACGAAAACTATACTTTTACAAGAGAGCATGACAGCAGCAGCTTTTCTCTGGGCGAGTCACGCAATAAATCTGACACATGCAACCAATAACCAGATCAAATATTTACATATATTATCCCTATGATTTCCCAGATGAAGGTTGGTTTTAAAGTAACCGACAGTTTAATGTTGCACAGTTTACAAATGACTCATAATTGTATCCTAATTTATTTATTTGAGTAAATAAGGGCTACTTTGCATCAGCAACACAAGTCATTTACAAGAAGACGACCGATGACACCTGAATTCATAGCAACTAGTTTCTAACTAATGAATCCTTTAATTATATGCAAAATCATGCACATAATTTATGCATTTATTAAAATCATGATCCTACTAAACAGCTTCTTCAATTAGGGTACAATATTCGGCAACCAAAAAATTCTTTATCAACCACTTGACATCTATTTGAAAGCTGCATATTTCTTACCTCCTTCACCTTCTTCCATATGGATCAATTTCCTGTTCTGATCTCAACAGGTTTGTGCAAACTATTGAGTTTTCACAGTATTTTACAGTATTTAAAACTACAAAATTACTAAACACTAAAGTATGTTGATACAAAGTATGAAGTTATTTTCATCAACCCTCTCAAATAGAAAAATCCTATTTTATATTTGACATACATATTTGAAATACATGTATCCTAAATACTGCCCATTCCTGATTGTTCTATATTTAAAAGTTGATAACGTAATAAATCGTTGTGTTAAAGTAATTGTATTTTTTGCATTTCATTTATTTACCTGTTTCTCTGCCGAAGTTTAAGATACAGTTTATGTTTACATACTTGAATTGGCTGATTGTAAACTGCGTGAATTAGTGTCAATTTTGTGGGCAGAAACACTGATTTCTGACTGGTTCAATCCTAATTAAAAAGGTTACGGTCACTCCAATAACCACTCTTTGCAATGGTGGGCAGAAAGACATCTTAAGATGAACATCACACTGAACCTTGAATCAGAAGACCACGTCTGTTTGCAGGGATCTGAGGCTACCCTGGGTACAGACTCACCAAACTTGTACAGTTGAAGATGGTCAGAAAATCAGACCATGTGGTCAAACCATGTGATTCAACTGCTCAGTTTAATTTAGCCTGTGCCCAATATACCCTCAGACTTCCGCTTTGATTTGAATCAATGGAAAATATTTGTAACTACTGCTACAACAATCATTAGGGGGATTTGGGATTGTACTTTGTTGTGAATATATTATGTAGCTCTGAAATTCCCAGGACGTTTATCTGGAACAGGGAAGCCTAGATTAGATTACAGTATCAGTTTCTGTTAAAAACATAACTCAGAAATAAAAAGGGCTGAAAAAGGAAAAATTGGTTTATTTTAATTCCAAATTTTAAAAAAAGCTATTGATGGTTATATGTCAAGTTCTAAAAAGGGGCTAAATGAAGCTGCAGGTCATCAATTACAGAGAACACGTCTGACCTTTAATTGGCATCTATTATAAAAACACATGCTAAATCACTTAGACCACTGGATGATTTACTGTACAGGCTCACATGGTCAGTGTCACTTGACATATGAGATCAGCAACTTGGACTTTTTCATAAAGTGTTATTGGTGCTTTAGCACTGCGCCCCCTGGTGGTCAGTAAAGGACCCGCAGGTCACTGACTGCAATGCAGCACAGAAAAAGCGCATTGTCACTTTCAACTTGACCTTCGGGTTTTAGTTTAACATTTTATATGTATGCATTCATCATAAAAACTATACAATTTCATAATTCATTTTTGCCAGGCAAATTGACAAAGTGATCATTCTTATTAAAAAATGTTTTTTCCCAGTATCAGTTCAGAAATGCAGCTGACCCAATATCCAGAATCTGTCTTGGGCCAATATTTAGAAAAGATTTTTTTCCACATACGAAAGGTAAAAAAAAAAAAAAAAAACCTTTGTATTTGTTCTATACTAAAAGTATTAGACTGTTACGAGAAAAGTTTACACAATTGTCTTTGTATGTGGAGCCATTAAATTTACCATTTAATAGGAAACCCAAACCTGTTCCAGCATAGCAATGTCCTTGTGCAAAAAAGCCAGCTACATGAATTTCCCTGGGTTGGAACGGAAGATCTCCTGCGATAGAGCTCTGACCTCAACCCTGAATAACACCTTTGAAATAAATGTGCACCTGCACCCCAGGTCTCCTCACCTCACCTCCATCAGTATTTAAATTTACTAACACACTGGTGGCTGAATAAAATCTTACAAATCTGCACAAAAACACCCACAAATCTAATGGATCATCTTTCAAGAAGATTGGAGGTTATTATAACAGCAAATGAGGACTAAATGTGGAATGGGATGTTCAAAAAGCAGATGGTCAGATACATGCAATGTGCATTCAAGAAAAAATACTGGGTAAGAGCAATTAGTTAATACTGGAGGATTCAGTGTCAGTATTAATATATCAGTATTTATATTGTAGTTTTTTTTTTTTAACAGACTATACATTTGATCACCACTGCACCTTAACATGATTTATCTGTAATAAATGGACATTTGTCACCATCCAGATGAGGATGAGGTTCCCTCTTGAGTCTGGTTCCTCTCAAGGTTTCTTCCTTATGCCATCTCAGGTAGTTTTTCCTGGTCACAGGCGCCACCGACTCGTTCATCAGGAACAAACGTACACTTCTGAAGAACAAATTCATTCTTTCTTACCACATTATCTGTAGAAAGCTGCAGACTGTCCATTGTTAAAAGCGCAATACGAATAACGAATTGAATCATTTGAATTCCTAATTAAATATTTGCACATTTGCATAAAATCATAAAAACCATGAATGATTTTGAATTAATGTTTATTTCACTGTAAAAACGTGCAAGAGAAAAGAATTTTACAGTTCACTCATTTCACTTCTAATCAATATTCTCAGTAGTAATTAGGGCAAATAAAAAAATAACCAACATTTTGGGAACATTTTAGAATATGCTAATTAGGAATGGGATAGAAAATGAAAATATAAAAGCAAAAAAAAAAAAAAAATCGGTCATGTAGAAATTGAGATGTTTGGTAAAGAAAAAATAATTTCACATAGCCAATCCAATATCAATATATTGTATACAAATATTATATTTACATTTGCGGCATTTTGGCAGACGCCCTTATCCAGAGCGACTTACAACTGAGCAGAGGATGGTTTTTTTAGGACTTTGCTCAAGGGCCCAGCAGTGGCAGCTTGGTGGTGGGATTTGAACCTGTGATCTTCTGATCCAAAGCCCAATGCCTTAACCACTGAGCTACCACCTCCCCAATTATACAAGTCCCAATCAAATCCAATAATGACTTACGCCATCTAATGGATTGCATAATGGTCACCAATAGGTAGAAATATTAAAACGTAAAGTTGTATTTTTTTTTTTTTTTTTGTATTCCTACATACGTTACAGATGTTCTGTTGTGTCTAAATACATTGTACACTGGTTCAGTTTCCCCTTTTTCTGGACAGGAAAGTGTTAATTTCTGTGGCGTTATAAATGTTCAGCCATGACTCATATTTTCTTTTCAATTCCACATCATTTTCATGACATTATAGCTGTAAAGACCCCTAAGGGAAGAGGAAAAGCCCATAATGACCTGATCTGAAATTTTAAACAAAAAAAAAAAAAGCACAAAGGACCAGTCATTACTGAACAAAAGAGAATGTCAGTGCACTTACTGACTCCCAGTGACAAGAGACGAGATCAGTTTCTAGACGTGAAAATGTCGTTATGTGCAACGAGGGGAAAATGAAACTGATATTGAATTGATACCGAAATCTTCTAAGAGCGTGGCCACGAAGCCTTCCCACAGAAAATCTGAAATGAAATCCAATCACAAAGTAGTCTATGGGACTGATGCGAGAGTCAGATCTCATTGTATTTTTACTAAATTCTCGCTATGAGGACCTTTCATGTCACGGATGCTGATTCTGCACCAGGAAACTGATTTAAATATTATGAATATTATGTAATGAATGGACATTCGGTGTAAGATGAAGATGGGTTCCTTTCCAAGTCTGGTTCCTCTCAAGGTTTCCATCCTCATACCAATCTCGGAGTTTTTTTTCCTCGCCACTGTAGTAGCCACTGACTCGCTCATTGGGGATAAAAACTTATAGGAAATAATTAATGATCATTTATATTTGTAATTATTTCTGTTAAGCTCTTGGGGACGATGTGTAACGTTAAAATCTCTAAACAAACATCTGATCCATGCTCGGAGCCATACATTTTGATTGCTAAGATATTTCTCTTTGGGAAGGGTTTACATTATTTTACATTTAAGCATGTTTCTTGTAAATATTAGTTATAAGACATTCTTTATGCAACGAATCCTTCAGTGCTGTGCTTCTTAAAACGACTGAGATCTTAGCTCTAATCCCATCCATGGCTAAATACTTGGTATCCGGAGGTCATCGCTGAGTTTTGCTAACACATGCCAATTGTTTAGAGTAGATATAGCTGGGAAAAATTCTTCAATAAGCACAGCTGTGGCATTCCCAACTAAATTTTCCACACATCTGGATTTTAAATAAGATTACATACATACGTGTACAGACCCAAAAAAAAAAAAATGTTTTAAAACTAAATGATCATTGTGCATTTTCATTCTTCACCATGTCACATAAACCCATGTTTCAGTCACCAACCCAAGCACCTCACACTCTGAGATCTCTAGTCGTGTCCGTCTTTTCTGAGGTAAAAGTGTGGCTGCAAAGCATCCTGGGAGATCCTTCTTGCGTACACGTGGCTTGGTCAGCGTTTGGATGTGAGCGTGAGAGTGGAGGAGACTCTGAAGATCTGAGGGAGCATGCTGCTCAGCTGGTAGAACATTTCTTCGGAGATACTCTGTCGAATAAAAACAGGAGCGATTGCTGAGCATGAGAAGTTGGTCAGGAAATGAGCAATGGAGAATTCGAACTACAATAAAGCTATCATAGAATGTAAATCGGCTTTGGTGGAAAAAAACATCGCCCAATGCTACTGAACATCAGGGGGCGTGCAGAAGAGTAGAACTTGTTGATTACTGTATTTTCCATTAAATAAACAACTGGGTGGTAAAACCCAAAGAAGTTTTATTTCATCAGCATGTCCTGAGGGCTTTTTTTCCCCCATTCACGACACATCATTTAATGCATTTAGTGTAACGGTGTTCCTGTTACTTTATCACTTACGTTACAGCAGCTATAAAAATCCGTTCCCCACGACATCCTCTATTTATTCTCACTTCGGTATAATAAAAAATACGCAGCCTCTCTTAGACGTTTCGAACGCCGTCGACTCGTTCTTGGTCAAAAGTATTAGGACACGACATTTCCAGACAATACTGTATGTGGTTCTTCTTCAAACTGTTAGTATTTAGTTGGAGGTGCACGATTTTATAGGATGTCTTTGGACGCAGTAGCATAAAAGTTTTCCGAGCTTCAGTTTCAACTCCATGAAGGTATCTTCTAAATGGGCTGGAGTAAAAGATGAATGTCCTGCGATAGATCTATAAACCCTGTTAGATATCTTTGGAATGAATCTGAACGCTGACAGCACCCCAGTTGTCCTCACTTATCTACACCAGTACCTGACTTTACCAACACCAACACACATTTGTAGCTGAATCAGCAAAATCTCCAGTAAATAAAGTGAAACATCTTTCCAGCGAAGTGTAGGTTATTATAACATCGAACAGCAACTGAATATGGAATGGGACATTCAGAAAGAAGAACAAACAAATCCTATGGTCAGGTGTCCATAATCTTTGTCCATATAGTGTACAAACATCTCCGTGTAAAACACTGATCTCAGCAATGACCAGTATTATAACTACATTATGTGAAGTCTGTGTAAGTTATAATTATAAAATCATTCATGTGATCCGAATTGAGAAAATGATTTAACACCTTTTAACCAATCAGAACAGAGCAAAGTTGTGGGATATTAAAGACTAAAAGCAACAAGGTTGGATTTATTATTAATTGATTAAAATTGATATATATATATATATATATATAAATAAACACGAACACAATATGCATTTGATGTGGACACAGATTTAGACTGAACTATTTAGAACCAGGACAGGGGTGTAAAAGTGGTGGCCACGAATGTCAAAGATCCCTTTGATGCTTGTTTTTAATCCTGTTATCCTGTCAGCGTGGAGGAGCAACACGCTACGAGTTCCCTCAGGTTATTAGACAAATAGAGGCAGCTGGTGTTCAATAAAACAAAACTTCATCGCGGTGGATGGAGCTGAATGACACGGTGCAAGAAAAGGTTGCGCTAAAGCCGGAGATGAGATTTGTTTTCGCCAGAGTGAATGAACTCAAGGGTACAGGTCAGTGCACTAAACTAGCACTGTAATAAACAAACAAAAAAAAAAAAAAAAAGATGTAATTCCATGTTTCCTCAGAGCTTACAAGGTCATACCTGAGGGACGATGAACTGAACGGTTCGAGAGATGCCTCCATCCCATGATGCCATCTCCATCATGAAACCTTCAGGGGGGGAAAAAAAACAGATCTCAAAAATGTGGACACTTGAATACAAGAGTATATTTTTTGTTGCCTGAAAGAAAAAGTCTTATGGTGAAAATGTAATTAGTGAACATTAACTTCATTTGAGCAACATAAACCACCGGAGCTTTTTACCATAGTGTCAAAAACCAGTCTAACATTCTAAAGCTACAATGTGCATCGAACACCAAAGATCTAAATCTGCGCGAACCTGAGCGTCCTGACCTCTGTACTATGACTATCTACATTATCGGTTATTATGTCGCCATGGTTACAACCATCAAATGCTGAACTTAGGATAAATGGTTATATGTTTTTTCAGAACATAATGTAATTCCTACCACTAGTCCTGTAACTGCTGCAACAGCCAGAAAAGAAAAATACACAAAAGTGCACAAACAAGGCAGAAGATTTCGAGCTGACACTCGGGTTCCCAGGAGTAATTACGTAGTGGGCAGCGTGTTCGCTAAAGTCAGCAGTTCCTCTATTTGCTCTTTGCTTACTCACCTTTCACACATTTAAACACCAACTCAGCGCGCTTCAGACACCAGGGAATGGTCATCTCCTGCACAGAGGAAAAGAGCAGGACTATAATATCTTAAACCTCTAACTAATTCTGGGCAACAAAAGTGCACCATAAAGCAGTTTTTGTTGGAAAATTGTTTTAAGGATTGCATATATTTAAAAGCTTGTGGACACCTGGGTATGTGCTTCTATTTGAACATCCCATTCCACATTAAGTCCTAATTTGCTGATGCAAAGCATATCTTCATGGAGCTGGCTTTTTGCACATGGGCACGGTCATGCTGGGAGGAAAAAAATTCTAATGCTACCACAACCTATACAAATGTGTGTCTGCAAATTTATGGGAACAGTTTTGGGAAAAAGTTATTCATAAAGGCTGCTCTTTCAGAAACTGCACAAAAGAACCTAAATATCGAACATTAACCATTCAAAGTGAAGCTACAAAAATGTAACGCAATGACAAACCCTCAGCTGTTAATCACAGAGTGTCTATAAACATAGTTATGTGGAAGAGGGCAGATAGCACGAGATCTTAATGTAGTTAATCTCAATAAATAATTATAGCCAAGTTTCTTTGACATAAATCTCCAGTTATGGAGCAATGCAGGACGAGACATTTATTTCTGGAATATTCTACAGTCTGCTTGTGTTTATCCTTTTATTATTTTGGATTGACTTTTAGCTGAAGTTAAATCTGGATGGAATATAAAAAGGAATAAAAAAAGACTTTTCCTGTCTGTGGCCAGCTGGAGCAGGATCAGGATCAGCAAGGTATAAATTTTTTTCCCCTCAAACACTTTAGAGAGTGTGACCAAAAAAAATTAATAATGAAAGTATCTAAATTACAGAAAAATATTTTGGAATCGAAAAGCATCGGTTTCCAATTTATTATGGAAACTTTAAACCGGTTGCACGGCTTAAAACATTTACTTTCACCAAAAGACCGGTTTCAAAACAAAAAAATCCAGAGCAAGTGCAGAAGCTGATTCTGGAGGTTTCTACACCTTATTTATGGAATACATTTTTGGTTTTTACATCTACAGATAGACCTCACCTTTACGTCTTTTGAACGTCATTTTAAAAAATAAAAAGGTTTGGTTTTGGCTAATAATAAGAATTAAATCAAATCAATAAATCGTTAAATAAGGAAGTAAATAAATAAATATATATAATGCTGACAAATGTCTTTTTTTTTTCCAAATCATTTAAAAATGTCTCATGACATCCAGTACCCACAGTTCCAGGGTTCTGGTTCATGGGAGTTTATTCAGACTTGTGAATGTGTAGTCGTTATTCGCAGTGTTTCATTTGCATTGAAATTTGCAACTTAAATGTTATTCCCAAAGGCTACAGAGAAGGTTCAGTGCTAGTTCTGATGCTACTAAGAGTCATGCTGCTTCTTTGGAAAAAATCAGGTGTCCATGATAGTACACTAAAAAGTATGAAAGGTTGCTGGAACAGTACAGAGCTTGTGCTTTTGCCTTGATTAACATTTAACAGATGTTAATTTCACTCTGAATTGTTATATCCATTGCCATAAACTTTAAAAATAAAGCTCACTTTCAGCAAACATTTTATATTGGTTTGGGTGGAGCTAAATCCAGAGCTAGCCAAGGATCTCTGGGTGGTGATTATACCACAGTAATACATTTATTTTTTATGTTTTCATCATACATTTATTATAAATTCTGTTTAGATTTAACTCATTTGGATGGATTTATTTTTGCACATATTAAAAAAAATAATAAAAACAATTGGACAAAACCAGATGGAAGACCCTAACCTAAGCTCAGGCTGAAATCAAGGACCCTCCTGGAGGTATGAGAGAAAAAACATCCAAAATTGGTTGCGTATTAAAAGTTAAATTTGTCGCCATTTGGTCAAGGAATCGTCTATAGCTGGTTCTTTAGAAACTGTCAGTGAACAGGTAATGGACCACGAAGACCCACCAAGCAACAAGCTAAACAATTTTACCTCAGACATGTCATGCACGAGCAGCAGCGGGACGGTGATGGTGGTGATGTCGTGCGTGCAGCACACTTTCAGGATGTTGCGCAGCCCCATGATGGCCGGGTCTCGAGCCGTGAGGTTCGCCGAGCGCACGTTATCGTCCACGCACAGGTGGAACATTATGTGTACCTCGGATAAGTTGGAATGACGAGTGATGTAGAATTCACCTGGAGGGTGAAAAAAATAAAAAAACACAATCACCAGCTGATTACAAAAAATAGGTTTAGAGACATTGACAAAAAAGACAGGAGGCGGAGCTGAAGATGCTGCGATTTTCATCTAAAGTGATGAGGACAGACAGGATTAGAAATGAGTTAATAAGAGGGAAGGAAGGACATATTTTGAGACAAGGTGAGAGAGAAGCAATTGAGATGGTTTGGTCACATGTGCAGAGAAAAGACTTTGTGAGGGGGAAAAGAAGGTGGCCATGGAGAAGGTTTATGGATGTGGTGAGGGAAGACATGCAGGTGGTTGGTTTGAAAGAGGCAGCTTTAGAGGACAGGGGGGTTTGGGGACAGATGAGCCGCTGTGGCGCCCCCTAATGGGAGCAGCCGAAAGAAGAAGAATCTGTCGGTGTTTAAAGACAAACTTACCAGGAAGGATGTTGGAAGGGTTTCGCTCAACGTTCTTTGTTTTTTCGTCATGGCTCCCATTTCTAGGAATCTCTGCAGGAGAAGATATGGTTCTTAAAGCTCTGTCTGTGATTACTTTGGCAAAAAGCAAAAAGTTCAAAAATGTAAAAAAACAAAAACAACACAGTTCGATGTATTAAACGTACATTCTACTTGAAAAAAACAACAACAAACAAACTATTTAATACCAGGAGTATAAATTTATTAATACTTCATGTAAGCTACTGAGATCATGAATCAACCAGAAATCCATCTGATCAGAAGTCAGTGACACCCGGAATTCTGGCAAAATATTTAGATGGCCAGAAAAGAGCTGGGTAGCATTTCATTGTTGCTGGCACCAGGCAAACGAAATGAAACACTTCCCTGCGGAGCCCGTGAAGTTGGATATGCCATGGCGCAATGCAGAGGTGGGTGTTTTGAAAAGGGGGGAATCCACTTCCCACACCCCGCCACACACACACACACAGTTGCTGTGTCACTCACCCGGCTGCTGCTTGCTGCTGCGCTGCGCCCGTGCATACAGCACCACCTGCTGGACCACCTCCAGCTGCTCGGAAAGCCGGGAGAAATGGAAATCCGTGCACTCTTGAGACACGGTGGCAAAATCTGGATTCACAACAACGAAGGATGAAATATAAACCAAGCCAAAATACTTTAAATGCTTTCGATATTTTGGAGATTTAGTGACATGCGGAGTGGTCACTGAGCGGGTATGAGGTTGAACTTTGGATCGGAAGGTCGTGAGTTCAAATCCCAACACCATCACGCAGAGCTCTTGAAAGAGCCATAATCCTCAACTGCTCGGTTGTAAGTCGCTCTGGATGAGGGGTTCAGCCAAATGTGATAAATAGTAGATGCTGATGGGACGTGGTGTATTCTAATGAGTTTCATGAGCATAAAATATTGATATTTGTCAGTCACTTTTCTGGAAGTCAGATATTGCATCTATTCAGGGTTTGCTCCACAGACCCCACCAAAAAAATGCTAATGTAGGACTTGGAGCTAGCATGCCTGATTGGTTGGATGTCAGTGGTCCACTCGAGATGGTTTTTATTCTACATTTATGCCATTTGGCACCTTACATTTATCTCATTCAAACAACTGAGCAGCTATGGAGTTAAGGGCACAGGAGTGGCAGCTTGATGTAGCTGGGATTTAAACTGCTGACTTTGATATCCAAAGCCCAATGCCTTAACCATTAAGCTTCCACCTTCTACAGGTTAAAGAACATGGAAACCTCCAGCACCTAGACATCAACATTTACAGCATTCGAGACATCCTTTTCCGGAGCAACATACAAAAGTACTTTGAAGTCCTTATCAATAAATACATTCTGATGCTGGTTCATTAGGAAACAGAGTAAGAATCCAATCACTCTTTTAAAAAAAAAAAAAAAAAAAAAAAAACCTAGTGGGAGAGAATTCAGTTAGAAAGCAATTGAAAATGCTAACGTAAGTACTGCTGGATAGGGTGGGTCTATTGAAGATCACTACAGACTATAACAATCAAGTGGTAATTTGTACCACCACCTCAGTTCCAGAAGAAAGAAAGATCTTGAAGCATGCCTTCCATGAACCCTGTCAGATCGAGGATCGAAGAGAGAGTGGTGCAGTGCGGTGTGCGAGATGAAGATAATAGATATGAGAAGTAGATAGGGGAAAATCAAATCATACAAAATTCGATGTGTCTGAAGAATAGCTGACTTCACCTTTTCTTCATTTTAATATGAAGGTCTAAAACCCAAAGCTGAGGTTTTGAGGAACATTCACCATGTTCCTACCAGCATTTTATTTTCTAGGCGTATTTATTAAATCTGAAATACGTATTATTATAGATTTACTGATATCTATCTATATTTACATATTTATTGAGATTGATCCATATATAAATTTATAGATCTCTATCTATATTGATAGATTTACAGATCTCTATTAATAGAGCTCCATTGTCTACGCCTGATAACTAGAACACTCAGACATCCTTCATATGTAGAGAGGGAGGGAGGTGCCATGCCTCTCTTTATGCCGCTGTAGGAGTTCACTCTGTTGTCGACGAGCAGGACGAGGCCGCAGAGAGAGGACGAGTACAGAGAGAACGCCGTCTGAAGCCGTCGCAACTTGACGCTGCCTCCGCTCCCGTGGCGTCTGTGCCTGCAGAAGTCCAACACGTTAGCCCGGACCAGCCGCAGGTTGTGCATCGTCTTCAGCTGAGCACCTGGAGCGAGTGACGAAAAACTTATATTATGCACGGAATTATCACACACACACACACCAGCAAATAATGGCACTCCTTTTTCAGATTCGTGCTCATGTAAAATGACACCCCGGGTTTAGAAGTGTGCATCGAGACGGTCACAAAGAAGCTACTAGAGCAGGCAGTTTTTACTCTCATGCTGATGGGAGCAGGTGGTTTTCCCGCTCGTGCTGATGGGAGCAGGTGGTTTTCCCGCTCGTGCTGATGGGAGCAGGTGGTTTGCGCTCTCGTGCTGATGGAAGCAGGTGGCTTTTTCTGCGGTGGTCAAAGATGAATTTGGGCGGACAAAGAAAAGCCACACTGTTTAACGCGGGAGTGTATCCGACCACGGCAGGCTGCTGCTGCTTTATCCTGATAAAGGGTTGCTGTGATTTAAATGACAATTCTGATTGCATTCTGCTGGAAGTACAACCAGCGTTGGTTTATTAGAAGACAAAAAACCAAGTACTTGAACTTGGCACAAAGCCTGGCCATGGGGATGCTTGGGCTGCCAAATGGTTTTTGACCTTGATGTGACTTTGACCCTGTTTGGATTCATTAATCGTTCATCCGTTTGTTACTTGTTCATGAGATATCACACTAATTAAAAAATAGATAGACGGACAAAAAAATCTGAAATTCTACATGATTCATGTGAGAAATGTAAACTACTATTACTACTATCATTTGCAGTAAACAGGCCCAAGAGAATGTGAGCAAATAGAACATAACCAAAATTTATTAGATTATAATGAACTTTGATTATACATGTAGACTAAAGGTCGGACGATTAATTAGCACCGAGAGTTGATCTGCAAAAATCCACACAGATAGTTTTTCCGGGTAGCGTTCATCGCTGAAGCGACATAGAAGATCCGCTGCCATTATAAGAGCAGCCTCTAGAGGCGAATCACTGATGGCACGTGTTTGTTCTTAGCACATTTTTCAATGCTGTTTTTTATTTTTGTAAATAAGTTCAATACCTTTTTTTTTTTTTTTTTAAAAAACATAGATTGCTAGTTTTAAAATCTTTTTTATCTAGTATTAATTTTAAAAACTATATGTCGATTAATCGGTTATCGGCAAAGTGCGATCCATATCTATATCAGTACAATCCACTATCGGTCGATCTCTAATATAGACCCATACTACTAAATGTACACTATATGGGCAAATGCTTTTTGCCATGTTATGATTAGACTGTGTATGTGATTTTTGAACATCCCATTCAACATTTAGCCTCCATTTGCTGTTTAACCTTCACTGGATTTTGTGCTTATTCAGACACTAGGGTGTTAGTAAAGTCAGGTACTGATATAGGTAAGAAAGGTGAGGAGGTTCCTGGGGTGCAGTCAGCGTTTACATTCATCCCAAAGGTGTTCAATAGGGTTCGAGCTCTAGAGCAGAAGATCTTCCACTCCAACTCATATCTAAATGGAGCTGGCTTTGTGCACAGAAGCATTGTCATGCTGGAACAGATTTGGGTCTCCCAGTTTAAGTGAAGATAAAATCTCATGCTACTGCATCCAAAGACATTCTATACAATTGAGTGGGAACTTTGCAGTAACAATTTGATTTCAGGTGTCCCTATACTTTTGTTAATATACTATATATAGACCGGTCCCATCCAGGTGTTTCCAAACAGATGCCATACCTAAATGAATGGTAAAGCTTTCCTCCAGCTGTCGATGCTCCTCGAACACTCTGGCTCCCATCTCTCCGGCCTCGCTCAGCTGCCCAGGCTGTACCTTAATCTCCTCACTACGACACAAGCGTGATATATGACTATTATCTGCCTGCTTACAAGAATGAATGCCTTTTATCCATAACATTAACATCGCTAATGAAACTCCTAATGGGACACTTGCGTGATTGTGCTGTTGTTCGGGTTGCGAAGGTCCTGGTGCAACTTCACCACCCACTCCTGGTACTCTTGCTTCTGAATGCCAGTTACTTGCTTCAACTCACTGGCCCACTTGTTCTCCAAGACCTAAATACCAATCAGGAGAATTACTACCACACCGAGCAAGAAGATCCAATAAAAATGTATTATAATAATAAAAAAATAAATAAATCAAAAAGATAGCATTATTAATTATATAGTCTTGTATAGACTATTTCAACGGCCACGTAAGGAAGTGACGTCTTTGGTCCTTGGATGTTTCCGGCGAGTTAACGTGCAAAATGGCGGGAGGTTGTTTAAACGCAGTGATATTGCAGCATCTACTTCGGATTGAGAATATCTACTTTTATCTAAAACCGACAACACGTGTGACGAATTAGAATTAAATGTGAATTAGGGGGAAAAAAAGAAACCAGATAACGATACGGGTCTGGATGCGGTACTTCGGGTAAACAATTAATGTTCTGAGTGAAAAGTTTTTTAGTTTTTGTACATATCTTAACTGTTTTGTTTTAAACTAGAAAGTACGTGGAAACGCTTTGGGATAATATCGACCATTTCAAGCAATAAACAACATTATATCTCATTTAAATTTATAAGGAAGTTTATTACTGATATTTTATTGCTAATATTGATTCATTATTGGTAGATGTTGGGATCAGTAATTAGCTAGAGCTAGCATCAAATTTAAACATGCACATAAAACAAATACAGTTCTTTTTTTCCCCCCAAGCTGTCTAGACTACAAAGTACATACAAGTATTCATGCAAGTATTCACCTCCATATCCTGGTTGTCTGGATGTTTTAAAATCTACATTAAACAAATTGCAGGTTGTCTAAAATTCAGCTGCTAGGATTCTGACCAGGTCTTGTGAGCAGTTTTCTCCAGTTTTAGAGATATAAAATTTGGTTTCCTGTCAGATTCTGGATTAATTTTTAAATACTTAAGATGGCCTATTCGGCCCTACATGGTATGGCACCTCATTATTTGATTAAATTTGGAATGGTCTACACTCTAAGGCGTGATCTCCGCTCTTCCGATTCTGGTCTTTTAGTTGTTCCTCCTACCAGTTTACATTCTATGGGTGAGCAGGTTTTTTCCTCCCATGCTCTGTCTGAATTCTCCTCATTGAGATCAGACAAGGCGAATCTTTTGGTGTTTTTAAATCCGCTCTTAAAACTTATTTTTCACGATAGCTTTTATGTGATTTTTTTTTTTTGTGATGCATTCTTTGACATTTACTTATTTTATTATTATTTTTGTTAGTAGTATTTTTATTATTAGTTCATGGGGTATATCGGTAGGAGAATGCTAAGGATGGAGCCGCCAGGAAGGAGGAAATGAGGACTGGCAAGGAGAAGGTTTATGGATGTGGTGAGTGAGGACATGCAGGTAGTTGTTTTGAAAGAGGCAGAGGCATGTATGGCGACGGATGATCTGCTGTAGTGACCCCTAGTGGGAACAGCCGAAAGAAGTAGAAGATTTTTATTATTATTTTTTTTTAATTATTTTCTATGCTTGGAAAGCGCTTTGATATCTAACTATATCTAACAGCCTACTGCTATGACTCCTGAGCAGATATTTGGTTGATGGCTGCAGGAATCTAAGAAGCCCAATATTATTTCTTTTTGATGGTTTAAATGTTTTTTTTTACCTTTAAGATATGACAATAGAATAGAATGATTGCAGTGCTTTATTAATAACCCTGATAAGTTTCCAGTTCGAAACAAAACACATCTACGTCGTGCTACGAATTGGCCCACTGTGTCGTAGTGGTCTTACTTGCTGAGCTTCGAAGTGCTGCGCTGCCACTGTATTAACATCCTGATCGCTCAAGGTCTTTCCCAGCTCCTGCATGACCTTGTCCATTTCAGCTGCCTGCCTGTATGTGGGTGAGCAAAAAAAAAAAAAAAAAAAAGGTATGAAAGAAAGGAACAAGCTGCCAGTGAAGCTAATGTTCTCTTGTGGACGCTATCTCTTGTGGTGATCTACGCGGTTCAAGCACTTCCTAAAGTAAAGGCATCATAACACCTACATTTATTGTTTTATTTAGTTTAGTTTTAGTTCTGCTGCCACTCCTGGGCCCCCTGAGAACCCAAAGTGAAAACTGATTAAATGAACCTCCACTCCATTAAAGCGGTATTGGTATGTGCCAGCCATAATGTTAATTAAATATTCTGGAATAATTACTGGACACAAATTCAAGGAACCTCCTTTTCATGCTCTACCAACCTCTCCTGGAGTTTCTTCAGCTCCATGTCTCGCTCACTGATGAGCTCGGACACGCTGACGTAGTAGTTGTGCTCCAGGTTGAGCAGTGTTTCCGAGGCCGAGGAGTGAATCAGGTCGTGATACACGTTCGCAAAGTCCTCGTCCCAGCTAGGCTCTTCGGGGCGGGCGTGTTCTAGCGTTGTCTGAAATATAAATAAACAAATAAATAAATCAGCAGACATCACACATGTACACGGTAGGTATGACCTTTCCAGCCATATACGGTTCTTTCTTTAAAAAAATAAAATTGCTCCAGCATGACAATGCCTGTGTGCACAAAACCAGCTCCATGAAGATGGATGTGGGTTGGAGTGGAAGATCTTCTGCTATAAAGCTCTGACCTCAACCCTATTGAACACCTTTGGGAGGAATTAAAAAACTGAGTGCACCACAGGCCTCCTCACACATATCAGTACCTAAACTTGACTTTATTAGTGGAACATCTACCCAGAAGAGTGGAGGTTCTTATAACTGCAGATGGGACTACATAAAAAAAATCTAGGTGTTCTATTTAAAAAGAAATCATACAAATTTCTATCTATAATCTATAAACGAAAGCTTCGATTTGACAAGTTCCTGTGAATTCTTGCTACTACGGAAATGACGATGTAAACCTGCGATTTGGAATTACGTTGAGAGCTGCCATTAGAGAAACATAAATCATTACCTTCTAAGCGATCAGATTCGAGAATTCAACAGCGTTATAGTGTAATTTTAATAAACATAAACTGGTGCAGTCAGTGCAAAGATCAACTCCCTATGTATTCATTCAAATAACATCTGGTCCAAAATGCTAATTAGTCAACACATTCCATGTGTATTGCTCTTACCTCAGTGTAGGCCTTGGCCCACAGGTTGCTCAGTTTATTAATGTCAACTTCTCCAGTAGTGATCCTCTGCAAAGCTGCTTCAGCTTCCCGGTCATAATCCTCCAACGTTTCTCTTTCGACGAACGCCAGAAGTTTGTTCTTTAAGCCTGAAACAAAGCAAGGTTGAGTTTCTATTTACTGATTTGACATTGTTAATATTTATTCATATATTCGTCTAGAATGTGGGAGGTGGCAGCTCAGTGTTCAATTCACATCACCAACAAGCTGCCACTGCTGGGCCCTTGAGCACGGCTCTTAACCTTCAACCCTTTCCTGGTCTGACCTGACCATGTGCTAAATGATCTCTATTCTTCTGGGAAGATGTTCCACTAGATTTTGTAGAGATTTTACCTCATTTGGACACATGGATGTATGAAAATCAGGAGATCTTCCACTCCAAATTATGTAAAGAATATTTCTCAATAGAGACGGCTTTCAGCACAGAGGCAATGCTGGAAAAGGTTTGGGAAAATTTCACGCAACCTCATTTAAAAGACGTCCTACACAACTGTGTGCCTCCAACGTTGTGCTTTACAGTTTGGGGAAGAAGCACATATGGCTGGAAAAGTCATGTTACAACACTTTTGAACATATAGTGTATTGTTTAATACAATGAACACATGATTTCAAACCATCACAAGCAAGAAATCAGGAGAATGCATAATAAAGTAGAACAAGGCTAAGCACAATCCAGGCCATAGAGCTTCATGCTGAAACATCTGCTAAGACCACCCCAAGTGGCCACACTGAGAAATCTACATAATTACCAAAAGTGATATATACAATGTGCTGATTTGTATTAGTTCAGAAATATCACAATATCAAAATGCAGGAATGTACTTTGGCTGGCCAATAGGTTTTGGTGTAGCATTAAACCCTGAGCAGAAGAACATTGTTATTCATCCCAAAACACAATTCTGTTGAAACCACATTAAAAAAAATTTGATCAGATGATAAGAGCGAATTCTTACCCTTTTCTACAAAGCAGGGGATTTTGTGGAGCAGCATCAATCTCCCATGCAGATCGTTGACATTCTCCTGAACAGGAAACTGCAGAGGAACTTTGAGGACGCAGTGATTTCTCCCTGCCTTGAACTCGAACACGAATTCTTTCTCCGTAGTGCTCGGCTTCCCTTTAGCCTTCCTCATCTTTCACCACGCGAACGGGTGGAAACCAAAAAGAGATGCCCAACACACCTGGAATATTTCAACATCAATTTTTGTCAATATCAACATTTTTCATCCAAGTGCTGGTGGCTGGAGATGCCGTAAAGGATGTTATGTTTTCTGGCAGAAGACATGGTTCAAAACAACGAAATTCTACTGGTCTGGTGCCATCAAATACATCTGGTGATATTTCTGCCCTGTGTAGTGTTAATATGGGGTTGTTGTGCAGCAGGGAAGCTTGGAGACTAATTTCGGGGTGAAAGGAACCAACAGACATTTCAACACCATGCAATTCCGTCTGGACTGCGTCTCTTTCAACCCAACTACCTGCATGTCTTCCCTCACCACATCCATAAACCTCCTCCTTGGTCTTCCTCTTTTCCTCCTTCCTGGTGTCTCCATCCTCAGCATTCTTCTACTGATATACCCCATGTCCCTCCTCTGCACATGTCCACACCATCTCAATCTTGTCTCCAAAACGTCCTACATGCGCTGTCCCTCTAATAAACTCATTTCTAATCCTGTCCATCATCATCACTCCCAATAAACATCTCAACATCTTCAGCTCTGCTACCTCCAGCTCCATCTCCTGTCTTTCACTCAATACCACTGTCTCTAAACCAGACAACATCTCAGGTCTCACCATACACGCCAGTAATTTGACCCTTTTGAAACAGATTAACATCTTTTCCACGATCACAGGACGTGTCTTCTGACATGATTGTTTAAGAAAAGAGAAGCGACTCACTGCATCAGTTTGGGTTAAATAACGTGTTGCCAGATGAAACATAAATCATCCATGCGGTAATTATCCAATAGGAGGCTTTTTACCTATTTGCTTAATTAAATCCAGGTGGTGACTTTGTTTTTGAACGGGCAGTGTTTATTTGCAAAGTAAACACACATGATATATATAAAAAGAAAGATGTAAACAACGTCCATGGTGTTTAATCAAACCAATGCAATGGCATTTCCAAAACCCGTTAAATAAACGGTTACAATGTGCATATGCACGTGCAAACATAGAACACTGTGCCAACATGCAATGGCATCACAGGGTTCAAAAAGTACATGGTAGTAATAATAAAACAAACAATGATGCAACCCAGGCCTAATAAACACCATCACCCTGGTATTCTCCTGCACGAGCCCGGCTAGCTTCCGGGTTCCATTCGAGCTTCACCTGCTGTCTAAACACGTGATCTCTACAAGCAGCCACATAACACAAAGGTTTGTTCTTAATCTAATCAGGTGATTTTTATGCACCAGTGTGGGGTTTAATAGTGAATTTAACACGCTTACTGTCAGACCAGGCTGAAGTTCGCTTCCTATTCACCAGCTTCTCATCTGAATTGTCGGTTCCACCTTAAAAAAAAAAAAGTGCACCTACAGTTTTTGCCTGTAGATGGCACCAAAAGCCGCTTTTTATTCTGCTTTGATAAAACGTATTGTATAAATAGTGTGGTGACATTTTACTGTAGAAATGTGAAATAAACTAAATAATTAATTAATAATGTAAATAATTTATAATCAATTTTTAATACACGTTTTTAAAATTAATTAAACATAAATAATTAATATAAAACAAATGCAACATAATATTTAACAATATATAAACTTGATATATAATAAACGGTATATAAAATATAAAGATGAACTTTTTTTTTTTTTTTTTTTTTTTCCTAGTTTATTTTTTTTTATTTTTACAGCACTAACACACCATGACAAATTTGTATATTTCTATATGTAACTCATGATACTTGGCAATTAAGGTTTAATTTTGCTTTTTTTCAGATTTTGGTGTCAATTATCTAATCAAAACTGCAAAAAAATGCACATATAGCAAAACAGATATATGTGCAGATCTTTTCAGTAGCATGACATTTTCCCTTCACCTGAACTAGAAGACCCAAAACTGTTCCTGCATGACAATGCCCCGTGCATAAAGCTCCAGCTCATGAAGATATGCTTTACATGGGTTAGAATGAAAGATCTCCTTCTATAGAGCTCTGACTTCAACCCTATTAAACAACTTTAGGATGAATGTGAACACTGACTGCATCCCAGGCCTCCTCAACTCACCTCCATCAGTATCTGACTTTAATAACACCCTTATGGCACCCTTAAATTAACACAGATCTCCATACACACTCCAAAATGTATTGGAACATCTTCCCGGAAGAGTGGAGATTATTATAACAGCAAATCGGGCCTAATGTGGGATGTTCAAAAACTACACACCAATCTAAGGCTCAGGTGTCCACAAACTTTTGTTCATATAGAGTAACTGTAAACGTCGATTTAATGCGGTTTATGGCACCATCTAGCGGCTTAAGGTATTAAATGTTGGATTTTTTTTGTTAAGGTGGAATGGAAAATCCAACTGAAAAGCTAACTTCAGCTATTTTGCTTGTTTCGTTCCAAAAAGTTCGTCGTATATTAGCAAACGCAGATTCGAGAACAATATATACAATTTATATTGTACGTTATATAATAGTTTAATATGTAGACGAGGTGTTATTAAATATGTAAAATATTTATACACCTCTCGTGATCAATTGCAGTTTAAAGCAAAAATTTCAAATATTTGGCGAATGTGCGTTGCATATTATGAAAATATAGTGTGAAAGCAACATTCCATTCATTCAACCATTTATTAATTTATTCATCAATTGATTGTTAATTCTCACTGCAATCATGTATTTCCTATATTTCCCATGAATACAGTAAAAAATGAAATTTTTTGGCAGTAGGTAATATTATTATTATTATTATTATTATTATTATTATTATTAATGATATTTAATTTAGTAATAATGAATTTTTATAATAATAATAATAATAATAATAATAATAATAATTATAATAATCATAATCATAATAATTAGATTTTTTAATATTATTATTATTATTATTATTATTATTATTATTATTATTATTATTATTATTATTCCAGAATCAGCTTTACTGGAATCAGCTTTATTGGCCAAGTATGCCTGAGCAAACTAACAGCAGTTCTGGCCTCAACAGGACACAGAATAATAATAAATTAATGATTAAAAGCAACTTAAAACAACTAGATACCCAAGCATAAAAATAGTACACATTGGTATGAAACTGAAAGGAATGTTAGTGAAGTTATTGTCCAGTTAGTTAATTAAAGGAAAAATTGCAGCTGTCTGAAATTTGTCTGAAATAGCTGTAAGACTTACGGCAATTGTAATTCATAATTCTGTTCGAAATGAGCACTATTCAATACTGTATTAAGTGATAATCTGTGTTTATAGATATCGGAAGCACTATAGTTCTCTAGTACCACTCTGTGCAGCTGAGGATGGTTCCACATGAACATCTAAAGATCCATGATTTCATTTTTTTTTTGCTACAATGGCTTACGACTGCAGGACTGGTCAGCACACCTTAAAAATGATGGAACTGTAATGGACATTTGGATGCAACCAAATGAGGATGGGTTTCATTGTGAGTCTGGATCCTCTCAAATCCTTAAATCTTTCTAAAAACTTTTATTGAAATAAGTCATTGACATGTATTAAATTAGTTATGAAATCATATGCATTAGGGATGTGCATCTTCATAACCGAGGCCGACGCGATTCACATCTCGATCCATAGCCAACGATACAATACATTAAAGATACATATGAAGCAGCTACTGATGCGATACGATTCACCTCTATTACGATGCAGTGTGATTCGATTTATTTTTGATTCAGCAAAATGCGAATCATTGAAATATGATGCTATACAATTCAATATTGTGCTTTTATTTATTTGGTTCAGACAGACAGTAAATCATAAATTTACTTAAGTGCCTTCTGACTTTTAACGCATGGCCCCTTTCACAAAAACGCCTTTGCAGTTCAAAACAAAAAGAAAAATCATTTTCCTGTTCTGTCTCCAGGAAGATGCAGCTCTACCTCTGCCATGTTAATCTGTATTTTATGTGACTCTTAGAAATTCACTTAGCAGCAGTGGTGCTGAGAGAAGGCGTTGAGAAACAGTTTAGCGAGGAGAAATCAATCTAAATAAAAATATTGGTCACAAATTATTGGTCACTTTCTAAATAACAAAAGTATAGTTTGGTTTGTTCGTATGCAGTTTTATCTGTGATGCAAATCTCCATTGTGCCACTAGGGGGCAGCAGTTTAATACTGTTGTGCATGTCGTTCTATGTACAGATTTGTTCTGTACTAAATATAGAACTTAAAGTCCTGAACAAAATGTGCATAAAGGAAACCTATGCCAGTAAACCATAATCTTTCTACAAAGAAAAAGAGAAGATGCTTTTCTTTTCACTGGATTTATTGTACATCAATCAGGGTGATGTTCAGCATTTGAACAAAGGTTAGGCACCATTGTGATTGTTCACTGGGATGATTCACTAGAAGTGCATGCTTTTCTTAGAAGGTCTGTATCCATGCAGCCTTCATTTCAACTGTGAAAATTTTTTTCTTTTCGTATTCACTTGTCTAATTTACATAGACAACGTGAACCTTATCCCCTCTGCTGACACGTGGCCCTGATTCTGGCCAATCATAGGTTTTATAGACATAAAGTTCAAGCCAAATGTTGGACAAAAGGTTTTTTTAGTGCGACTCTGTCCGGACTCTGTCTCTGTTTTTAAGAATACTATAGTACTATAAAACATTTAAAGTTTCTTGCAAATTTAAACAATATTTATTGTGGAAATTGTTTTACAATTTATGGTTAAAATAGCTTTTTCTTTATATTTTGGTAAATAGACCTTACTTATAAAGTCTCATAATTTTTAGAAAATATTAACGACAAATATAAAAACAAGAGTGTCTGTGGAAGTGGGTGAGATTGGATAAGAATGTATATTGGAGTGGGTGAGATTGGCTAAGTGTCTGTGAAAGGGGGTGGATTAGGCAAAAGTGTCATCAGAAATGGGGGTATTTATCAAAGTGTCTGTGGAAGTGGGTGAGATTGGTCGGTGGAATCAGAGTTGAGTGGAATTTTCATTTTACATTTATGGCATTTGGCAGATGCCTTGTCCAGGCCGACTTACAGGGCGATTTGTGGGCCTGGGCTGGATTTGTCAAGAGTGTATGTGGGATTGGGTGATGTTGGTCATGAGTGTCTGTGGGAGTAAGGGAACTAAGCAAAAATGTCATCAGGAGTGAGGGGATTGATCAATAGGATTTGTCTGAGTGGGTGGGATTGGTCAAATGTTTCTGTGGGAGTGGAGATCAATTTCCTGGTTATTTCTTTGTATCTTTACAAATGTTTTATTATGTTATTTTTGCTAGTTTATTCTATTCAATTTCTCTAATACTCTCTATAGACTTTGCTTAAAATTGCACAGTGTTTTACATAGTTGTTTTTTATGTCATAATAATAAATAATATGAATCACAATGGCATGGCAGTTCCGAAAAATGACTGTGTGCCGACGTCTGTTCTTACATAATCGGGAATATCTGTGAATATTTTTGCAGCTGCCACGCCATTGTAATGGGAGTCACATGAAAAGAAGAAGCAGAACAAAACCTTTGTATGCTCTTTAAAACTCTGACTCCTTAACAAAGTGTGCTGCCATGGAAACCGTTGGTACTTTGGCACACAGACTGAGACCGATATGGGTTCTGCTGCTGGAGGCATTATTTTTAATTCAGCCTCTCCATGGTGATTCTCTGGATGTGCTAAAAAAGGGTATGCAGCACTCCATCTGTTTCTGAAGAACATTCAATCACCTGCTGCGAATGTATATATTTACACCAAAAAATATTTAGCAACAAGAATATGGAACAAGACTAGATCTGTAAATCTGAGGCAATAAAATTCCAATACACTTTGTATAATTATTTAAATATTTCAATAGCAAAAAAAAAAAAAAAGGAATTTGTTCAATATACAGTATCCAATATCATACACCTTCATAATATTGGTATGTGCATTCCTATCTGTTATGTACGACACTGTCCCCTAGTGGACACATTTATATAACGTACAGGTACAGTATGTTGGTAGACATCTACAGGTGATGCTCACATGCACATTATATGTAGTTTGAACAGAGGGGTGAGTTAATATGTGGAGAATTACAGATTCACATGAGGGAACTGAGCTGCCAAACACCAGGTCTCGGTGAGGGAGCCATAACAGTGATGAACTCCTCACCTGATAACAAGGATAGGTTTCAATTCTCTCCTGCAGGGAGGACATACTCCACTTTAACATGGTGATTTCACTTTTGACTCAATGGTGGCGTGTTTCAAATTGGTGGACTCGGTATTTCTATCGGCATACATTCAGATTATATTATAATATTAATTATTTCTTGCTAGTAATATGGACAAAACAAATGTAGCTGTTGGAAACTTTATTGCCCCTATTAGCTGCTTAGTGTTAATACATCTAGTGGCCACAAACAGGAACTGCAACAAGCTTTACGTTGTTAATGGTCATGAAAGCTTTTGTTGCTTTATCTTCTGTGTGTAGATGTGACACATAAACATAACCTAATCTCGACAGTGAGTCGGATACTTTCATAAATAAATTTCCCTGTTTTATTTGAGTAGAGGGGAAAGAAAAAGCCTACTTTAAAAGTACTGTGAATGTCACTTGTGGTGACTGCTTCCCTGTTATAAAGTCGCATGAAAATATTACTAGCATTTGAACTATTGCCAGGACAGAAGGCTCTTTTACATCTACAGCATTTGGCAGACACCCTTATCCAGAGGGACTTACATTAATTTCATTCATACAACTAAGCAGCTAAGGGCTTAAGAGCCTTGCTTAGGGGCCCGTAGGCAGCAGCTGTGTGTGGCTGGGATTTGAACTCACAATCTATGTATTCAAAGTCCAATGCCTCAGCCATTAAGCTACCACCTTTCCCATAAAGTCTAACGCACTATGACCATGGCCGAAGACGCACACACAGACAAAAACACACACTAACAAATAAAGGCTAACAGAGGAAAAGTGAAAATAAACTCTATCTTAGATTAGATTGTGCTGAAAATGTTAGTCTTTCAATCGTCTCAACCCATCAGTAATCTTCAACATTGAAGATTCATTGAATTTATTTTTAATATTTCCTTGTTTTTTTGTGTTTTTTTCAAATTGTTGTGCTCGTTTGTTCACCAATTCTTGTAAATATCTTGAATAGATCTTAAAGATGATAACGCAGATGTTTAATTTCACTTGCGTAAAACATTAGCTAATTTAAGCTAATTTGCTAGGTACACCTTCCTTGTTAGAATGCATATGGCTAAAAATGCTATCCTTGCTAACGGGTTTGCTAGTATTAGTTTTATAGTAAATAGCAAAGAAATAATAACGTTTATTAGACTAATTTCAAACTTTCATTCCATAATCATTTACGTGCATACAATGGTCTAGTTTATGGCTAGAAGTTGGCAAGACCTTTATTAAATAAAATGATTCAACTGGAACTGGAACCTTGATCCTCTCCTGCTTAGTGGTGCAAGCAACAGGTTGTCATTCACTTCATTGGTTTAGTAGTTTGAGGCACATTGTCCCACTCTGACATGTCATGGGTGGTAATGTGGGCCAGCTGGGATGCATCTTCACGATAACAAGGCGTAATTAGATTTTCAGGGGATATTCACAGTGACTCAGAGGTAATGAGAGCATGGCTTTGTCTGAGATCACATACACAAGTGCAAGCAAACATAATGCGTGTAACACAAGAACACTATCTGTAACTGTATCTGTTTAGTGCACCAACTATCTGTATTCAAATTGTTCCCTAAACTGGAAGGCTAAAAGTAAGTGACAGTGTGTGAATGTGCATGTGCATGTGTGTGGGTGTGCATGATGCTCTGCAATTGGCTGGTCCACCATCCAATGTGTATTCTTGCTTCACACCCAGTGCTCCCAGGATAGGCTTGTAAAATAGTTAAACCCGTCGTTATGGAAAGTTCTAGCAATCTCAGCAACCTTTCTTCACCACAGGAACAGTGTAAAGCATTACCAATTAAGGGTCCTGCCTGGATTTCTACCTTTTATGAATTTCGTGAATTGAGTGCATAAACTGGTGTGCTAACGTCATCTCATAAATAAGTGGCCTGGGAAAATATATTGAATTACATTTACATTTACTCATTAGACAGACATTTTTATCTGAAACAATTTATAAGCCAGACAGACTACAGTCCAAGTATCTAATTGGTAAAGTGCTGTTAAAAAATTCTAGTTTCCACCAAATGAGCAAAAACAAGAGAGAAAGATAGATGAAGGGAAAATGGAGAGAGTCACAACCAACCACAAGAGTTCAAGTGCTGGAGTGGTACTCTGGAATGGTACACTAGATGGAAAACACTTAAAGTGCAAATGATATTATCGTAATACATGAACCACAAAGTAAAATAACTAAATCCATGACAAAAGTGAATGATCTCATACCCAAAGTAAAGGAAGGAGCAATTTAAAAAGCAATGGGTTAGATAAAAGATTAGATATTCTGAAAAAAAAATGTAGGAGAATGTCAGAAAATGTCCTCATTAGAACCACTCAAAGAACTCTTGAGGAACCTTTTATTTCTGTCAGCAGGGGATGCAAACTTGTTAGCCTTTTTGTAGGATTATATTATTGATACAGTATGTTGACTGACTGCTATTTTAACACCTGAAACTATGTTTAAAGCACACACTTAAACACACACACATATATACACACACATACTGTACATGATAGCCCACTTGCACCTGTCTCGATCACTCACTATCCAAGCCTCAGGTTGCTTCTTCATCTTGGCCAAGCATGTCAGCACTGGCCAGTTTGATTGCTGACAAGGACGCTGAAACACTCACAACCTTCCCCCTCCACCTGATTGCTCACTAGTCACTGCAGTATTTTGGAGCACAGCCGTCTGCACTGCTGCTCACGCTGGACACCTCTGAAGAAAGCGAACATGGGCCCGTGGGTAGACTCGAATGGAAAGGAAGGAGAGAAAAGCAGACAGGAGGTAAAAATTAGATGTGGGATGTGGTGTAGATATAGTGGTGTTAATCTTTTTCTTCCTGGACTATACAGTTTCAGTGAAGTGTTTTCACTTTTTGTTATTACCAGTTAGTTCTTAATTCTTTATGATTAAAGAAAATAACTGGCTGAAACTTCACACCTGCTGCATGTGAAAGTATTGCTTCTAAATGTACAATGGTGTATTGTGTTAAAGTGTCTTGTCTGAGTGAGAATGGAAGGTGGGTGGGTGTACATTTAAGAAATGCTGATGGTGTAAAAGTAGGTGCTTCTCATATGTCATATAATCAGGTGACGAATTAAAGGAAATGCTCATGATTTGGTTATGCTTTGATGGCATTTATTTATTTTCCTGGCATGTTTTGTGTCTACTCTTTGCATTATCTGAAATTTGTAATTTCTGTAAGCAACAGACATGAAACGTAATCAGAAATATTAATATGGTTATATATATATATATATATATATATATATATATATATATATATATATATATATATATATATATATATATGGGTAAATAACTTACCTTCTATATTAACCCTGACTATTTAAAACATAAGGATTTGGCAGTGTGGGGTTATGCAGTCTTGTGCATTTATTCATTGACAATTTATAGGCCTCAATAATGGACCCAAACATTGATGGAACTTTAATGAATGGACATTTGGTGTCACTCAGATAAGAATGGGTCCCCCTCTGAGTCTGGTTCCTCTCAAGATATCTTCCTCAAAAACTCTCAGGGAGTTTTTCCTTGTCACTGTAGAAACTGGCTGATTCATTAAGGATAAAATGTATTAATATATGGTATTAAAATTTATATTAATGTAAATGTTTATATAGATTTATGTATGTGAAGGTTTGCATTTAGGTTGTTAAGGCTGATCTTTGCCCATTATCATGCTTTGCAGTCTATTAGACTATACTGCACAAAGGAAGAATTGTTACAGGCTTGGGTTTTTTTCAAAGACTGATAAATTTCAGATAATTTTTAACTGGAATGGTGAAAACGTTTTTTTAGTGTGACACTCCCTGTATTACGTACATAACAATGATTTTTATGCCTTAGGGAATTTCGCAGAATACTCTTGTTTTAGGTTCATCATAATCTGTAGTTAAAGTACTTAAAAAACATTTCAAATGGATTTTATATTTGAGAAGTGCTAACCAATTCTGGTACTAAAGGCACACAGTTGCAATGGTGTGATGCCATTAATGGTGGTATTATTTCAAAAGGAGGTAAGAGAGCTAGATAGCATAAAAGGCTAAAGCTCTGCTGCATCACTCTCTTTAAGGAAAGATGAATTCACACTGTCACTATCAGGAATCAGCATCAGCAATTATGGGTAATGAGGGAAAGCAGGCTTCACTGAAAGAAGTTTGTGGACACCTGAAGAGAAGATTGGTATGTGCTTTTTGAACATCCAATTCCACATTTAGCCCCCTTTACTTTACAATACCCTCCACTGTTTTGGGCAGATGTGTAATTTTGTGCTTTGTGTAATAGATTTGGGTCTCCTAGTTTAGGATCAGTTTAAGTCAAGTCAAGTCAAGTCAAGTCAAGTTTATTTCTCTAGCGCTTTTCACAACAGACATTGTCTCAAAGCAGCTTTACAGAAATCAACAGTTAAGGTGAATGGTGTGTATTTATCCCTGATGAGCAGCCATGGCGGCTGTGGCAAGGAAAAACTCCCTTAGATGTTATGAGGAAGAAACCTTGAGAGGAACCAGACTCAAAAGGGGAACCCATCTCCATTTGGGTGACATCAAGAGTTTGATCATAAATCTTTCAACAATACAGAACACTGGAGAGTGAGAACTAACATGAGTACTGGAGTATAAGATTATAAGTAAATGTTCTTTCTACAGTCTTTGGTATAAAACTAGGAGCTACTGAGCTCAACATTTGTGATCATCACAGATCCAGCAACAGCTTCTCCATGCCAGAGCCTTTAAACACTCCAGGAGGTCCAATGTCAAAACTCCACACATGTAGTGGGATCCAATTGGCACTGGTACGTCTGTAGATGGTTCAGGATGTTTGTGAGTTTGGCATCTACTTCTTTAAAGTCCATAATCTTCACGAGGTGGGACTTGACTGGAGCCAAACCTCAGGAAGCCTCGGGATGGGAGAGAAAGAGAAGCAGTGGAGAGCAATTAGCGTAACTGCTGTTTAATTCTACAGCATCCAAAGACATCCTATAGAATTGTGCATCTTTAATATTGTGGTAACAGTTTGGGAAAGAACCACATAAAGTCAGGTGTCCCAATACTTTTTTCCATATAGCATAACTTACACCTTCATTTATTTTTTCTTTCCAAATACTGATTGATTGCAAGTAAAAATTTTGCGAGATGTTCAGAGAAGAAAGAGGCAGCGCCATCTGCATTAGACTCCCATAGAATAGAATAGAATAAAATAAAATAGAATAGAATAAAATAGATTGACCACATTTGTTTAATTGTTTCTCAGTTATTGCCACAATTTTGATATAAATGTAGGTTATAATTGTCCTAATTTTATCATATTGATTTCCTTTCCAACTTACAAAAATGGGCATTTTCAAATACTATTCCTAAACGGCTGAAATTTCTCGCCATTGCTTTGCTCCAACATTTCCTTCTTAGACACTTTAGGTGAAATGAACAAGTCTGAAGAAATCGTCTTTAATGTAACAAAAACGTTGATCTCGAATATCAGCCAGGCAGCAAAGCCCATATATGAATTGATCTGTCTAAGCTTTCAGCTCCTCCGGTTCAGCTTGTATCCCATGACTGATCCCCAGAGCCACTAGAACTGCAGTGCTGTCTCCCAGTTATAAAGTGACCCTATTGTCAAATGTGTGCATAAAACCTATTTAGATGCTGTGGAAAGAGTATGCTTATGAGTGTGCTTATCATAAGCCATTACCCAGGATCTCATGCCAGTCACTCAGTAGAGGATACTGATACTACCAGGCACGCCCTGTTGGCAGCAGCTTCACAGTAGCATTAGCGTTAGCATTAGATTAATCAAGTTCAGCAAGGTTACTGAGTGGAATTTTGGCATGTCCTGCCTGATGCTAATGATTTCTGTAAGTGGTTGGGATTTGAGATTGTCAGAGGCGTCACACTTTTTTGGGAAGAGGTGCATTTGTATTTGCCCGTTGTAAGTAAGATCAGGTGGTTGATATTAATACTTTATTGACAGTCATGCTAGTTTTTCTGAGCAACATGTTACACAACATGACAGACTCCTAGTCTATATTAAGTTGGCTTGGACAGTAAAACTGTAGACAGTGATTAGCTCACAGCAACTACTCAGACGAATATAAGTGGTGAATACACACCTCTTATTATCCTTCAAGACTCCACCGAGGAAAATATGATACCTCGAGGAAATGGCTGAGATTGCATTATAAAGGCCAGCACTAAGTTTCTCCACACTTTCCGGGTGCTAGATCTATCTAAGTGCTGCGGCAACGAGCGAAACTTACGTCTGCTTGCCAGGGGATAGGATTTCATCTCTGTGCCTCGCAGATGTTTGCCTGCGTCCCAGGAGAAATGGGAGCAGCAAAGGGGCAAAAAATATGACAGTACCCATCGAGTCTATCTCCAAGAGACAAGAGTAAGGAGGAAAGGAGAGCGAGAGAGAAAGAGATAGAGGGGGGAACCAGGAGGATCTAGTAATGGCTGCTTCTGTGGGCTCTTAAAGGAGCTCTCGAGCCCTCCCCTGACGCCCCTCGAAAACAGGAAGAGGAAGACGGTGCTGAGAGCTCCCGCGTCTCAGTCTCCGGCTCAGGATGGATCCCTTGTGGTGCCCTCGCTGCACGTCATTGAGCTTCCCGAGCACTTTCATCCGCCCGTCTCATCCCGAGGCAGACCTAGGCTTCTGGAGCACAGAGCGAGAGCAGAGCACATGAGGTCTAAGAGAAGCTGAGTGAAAAGTTGACCATAACGCCATTTCAGAATGGAGGATTGAAAGATAGGGAGAAGTGTGATGGTGAGACTTACAATCACTAGGGTGGAGTAAGGACGAAACATGGTGTAGCCGAGTTAATTAGTCAGTCATCGAAGAGTTTAGCAAGGTGAGCCGAGGGCCGAGGCAGCATGGACTGGAAGCTCTGTCATGTGGGGAGATGGAACTTCATCAACCTGCTGTGGCTTTGAGTTCCTCTGGAGCTGCTGGGGAGGCCAGAACCGACTAAACAGGAGGGTACAGCCAGAGGTAAAAACAAACAAAACAAAAAAACAAATGGCGCCCCTGGGGCTACCAACAAAATTTTCTGTGTCATTTAATCCCTGTCAGATATGGCAGTAAAAAAACATCACATTTGCATATGAAATGCATTAAGAATTTAATTTTTTATGTTTTAATAATGATTGGGACTTTAAAATATTATTAAATATCACCTTATATTCAATAAGCATTTTGAGAATTTGTGTTGGTTATGCTTAGTACATATATTCTTTCATGCATTGTTATTTTTTTTCAGATATTTGTAAATGTATTATAGCGTTTTAAGCTTTAGGACATTCAATCTACTTTGACAGGAAATGTAAGATTGTAAAAGTGTAACCTTAGACAAACGGCTTAAGTGATTTCATTATTAACTTTGAGTTTAATGATTGATAAGTTCCTTGCTGTTTCTGAGTAGAACTGAGTCACAGACTCTCTCGGTAATAATTATTTTATTATAGGATTGGCTTCTTTTCTGTATCAAGACCAAGAGCATTAGAGATCCTAACCTAAAACCTATTCATGACTTACATTAAAGGGTTTTAGGTTAGGGTCTCTAATGCTACTTAAAGAGCCTGGTCTTGATGCGGAAAACAAGCCAATCCTATAATAATGACTTTAAATTATATACAATTTTATCAGATGGGTTTTAATCACTTAGATTCGCATGTCTTGTGATTTTTCATGTCTAAATTTTAAATACTAAAAAACTAAATAAACTGCAGATAGGTAGGATACCATGACAAAATGTTATATTATATTATATTAAATAAAATATTATATTAAAAAAATAGATGTCTGAATATTGAAGACATCCAAACTATGAAATAACGTATGGATTTATGTAGTAAACAAAAAAGTGTTAAACACATCCTCTATCATCAGATTCACAAAGTAGTCACCTACAATAGTTTTCATTTCACAGATGTGTTTTGCCAAGAGTTCATTTGTGACATTTCTTTCCTTCTTTTGTGGTTTAGATAAAATGTTACTACTGTACAAACTATATTATGGCAGGAAACAGTGCATAATCATATGGCACTGAAACACTTCTGTACAGAGAAGCCTGCGAATGTGAGATTTTTGGTTCTACAGTAGATTTACATTTACATTTGCGGCATTTAGCAGACACCCTTATCCAGAGCGACGTACAAAAGTGCTTTGAGTCTCTAGTAATGAATAAATCTACACTGGTACGCAAGATTACAAACTTAATATAAATATAACTCTTGAATTCTACAAAGCAAACTTGGAAAGTGATAATTTAAGTATTTCAGGAAGAGGTAGGTCTTCAACCGTTGCTTGAAGATAGCCAGGAACTTCGCTGTACGGACATCTAGAAGAAGTTTATTCCAACACCTCGGTGACAGGAGAGAGGAGAGTAGCTGCTGTGTCAGGGGGTAAGGGGGTAAACTTACGGTTCCTGAATGTATGGTTCCTGCTGTGAAACATGGAGGAGGATGCATGATGGTGTGGTGCTGTTTTGATGACACTGTTAGAGATTCAGTCAAAATCGAGGGCACGTTTTATCAGCATGGCTACTACAGCATTTTGTAGCTACATGCCATCCTATATGTTTTGCACTTTGTGGGACCATCAATTGTTTTCCAAAAGGACAATGATCCCAAACACACCTCTAGGTTAAGTAAGAGCTATTTGTCAATGAAGGAGTGTTACATCAGATGACCTGGCCTCCACAATCACCCAGTCTAAATCAAGTTAAGATGGTTTTGTATGAGTTGGACTGGAGAGTGAATAAAAAGCAGCCAACAAGCACTCAAGCCCTCTGGGAACTCCCCAAGATTGTTGAAAAAACATTTCAGGTGACCTCATGAGGCTAACTATGTGAAGAAAAGAGAGTTTAAAGCTGTCATCAAAGGAAAAGATGGCTACTTTGAAGACTCGAAAATATAAAAAACACTGATGGAAAAGAAACTGTGAAACATCTTATTCCACATTTTTGCCCCATTTGCTATCATCATAACCTCCACACTACTGGGAAGATGTTCCACTAGATTTTTGGAGTGTGCTTGTCATGATTGGTGCTCATTTAGACACAAGGGCTATGGTAAATTCAGGTGTAGGTGAGGGGGCCTGGGTGCAGTCAGTGATCCAATTTATCTCGAAGGTGTTCATTAGGGTTGAGGTCAGATATCTATAGCAGGCTACAAAAAGATTTTTTGGTAAAAAATCTTATATGTCTGGAAAATTCAGGTGTCCAAATGCATTTGTCCGTATGATAAATGTTAATTTAATTGCATATATGTGTAAATATAACTCAAATTGAATAATTGTGTAAACTGTGCACTTTCTGATTAAAGGTCTTGAAGAAATAATCATTTGTTCATTTTTAAATATGTCTTGTAGTGCGCCCGATTCAGCTGTTATGCCCAAATATGCCTCAAGTTGTTGCTGTTAGTATTAATCACTTATTACTAATCAGTGTTCCTGTTGACCAAGGTCATTGTCTTGTGTTGTTTGCATTAGGAACCAATCAGGGAACTGTTGTTGCTCTTTGAGCGATTGTAAATAGGATGGATGTAAGTACCGTGCTCACACGCTCGGCATGGATTTCGCAAAGTGTGTCACCACTGAGCCATGTTTTGCTGAGGAAGCAATTCAACTCATCCCCGCTTTGATTTGCTTTGATTACCGGAGTACCTCAGGGTTATGTAATAAGAACCCTAAGCATGATCAGCACCAGCTTTCCTAGTCTCCAATCCTTGTTGTCCAATATATGAGTGCAAGTCTTGGTACATCTCTCTCTCTCTCTCTCTCTCTCTCTCTCTCTCTCTCTCTCTCTCTCTCTTTCTCTCTCTCTCTCTTTCTCTCTCTTCCTCTCTTCCTCTATCTCTCTCTCTCTCTCTCTCTCTCTTCTCTCTCTCTCTCTCTCTCTCTCTCTCTCTCTCTCTCTCTCTCTCTCTCTACCCCACCCCTTTCCTTCTCTGACTCATAGAGATCCTACAGCTTGCTCAGCTTGCTCTCAATTTATGAAGCAATTAGTAGCAAGGGGAAAAAGCGCTTACATTTACAGCCTCTAAAGCCCTTATGTAAGGATGGTCCTATTCCATTCTACACTGTAAGACAAAATTCTGAAGCGGTTCTGAGCTTGACGAAATATCCATTCAGGTTTGCACAAACTTGCACAAAAATCTATCTATCTATCTATCTATCTATCTATCTATCTATCTATCTATCTATCTATCTATCTATCTATCTATCTATCTATCTATCTATCTATCTATCTATATATAAAAAATGCAAAGCGTAATTCATTTATTATGCTTTTGTCAAATTTCTGTGGTATAAAAGGAATTAAATGGCGTGTTGAATGAATAGTGCACACCCCCTGTCATTGATTATTTTCCTATAACAGTCAGCCCCCATATACCTCTCTGGTCTACATTTCCTCCAGATACAAATGATCTCATGATCCTATTTGCTGCTCAGCATGTAATAGCACTCCTATGTAATGGTCATTTTAAAGCTCTCCAGACATGATTCCTTTCCCAAATTAACGCAGACATAGTAGATTATTGAACGTTTCAGATACTCAGTCCCGTATGATGTGCATGTGGTTGTGTGTGAGTCATTTTCCACCGTATGCACATTGCTGTCGCCGTCTCCTGCCTACACATTTCTGCTCAAGCTCCAGAGTTCTCAAGAGGAGGTGTGTTGCAAAGGAAGGTTCATGGCCTGTTTCTATTTTTGTTACTTGAGATGGCTGGTGATTCATTTTAAGTAGGCAACAGTCTGCGTAGGTACAAAAATTCAACTTCTTTAAGTTGAAAGTCTGAAAGTTTTTTTTATCATAAGGAGCATTAGTTTGATTTTAATATCGGCCATTTATTTTGTGCAAAAAGAAAAATCATAGATGTCATACAAACCTGTTTGTGCAGGACTGTCTGAATAAAAAAAATGACACATAGTACAAAGAATTTCAACACTACAGCTGTCTATTCAGAGTTTATTTACCTTTACAAATGATAGAACTGATCTGCAATTGATTACAAAATCAAGCACATTATTATTAGGATTTATTAATTTATTTATACTGAAGGTTCTTTCACCAATATAAAAGTTAATTCAGTGTTAAAGCGAATATACATTTATTTCAAAACTGTATTTTTTCTAAGGGCAAAATGGGTGTAATTTATTTGTATTTTTTTTTACTAATTTAATTTAAGGCCTTTAGTCAGAAAGTAGGTCCACTGGTGGTCTAGTGGTTAGGATGCGGCACTTTCACCGCTGCATCCCGGGTTCAATCCCCGTTCAGGGAACCAACCCCAGCTATTAGGGTTGCACAAGCCTTAGTGCCGGTCCCAAGCTCGGATAAATGGGGAGGTTTGCGTTAGGAAGGGCATCCAGCGTAAAAACGTGCTAAATCAAACATGCGGATGGTCCGCTGTGGCAACCCCTAATGGGAGAAGCCCATATAGTCAGAAAGTATTGCACATCAGTGACTTAACACTCAAAAGAAAGAACCGGCATGTCTAAACACAATTCATGGTTTTATAAAGTCATTTGACTGAATAAAATACAATATAAGTATTGTTCCTGCACCCCAGGCCATCTCACCTCACCTACATCAGTACCTAAGTTTTTCTAAAGACCTTGTGGCTAAAGGAGCTCATATCCCCAAAAAACACTCTATAATATACACTGCAGGACAATGGAACATGGAACATGGAGGCCACTCTGTGCAGCTTGGGACGGTTTCTCATTAACGCCTTGGGAGGTTCCTTGAAATTCCGGAGTAAGAACGGGAGCTTTGAGGATGGATTTGGACTGTAGTTAATGTCAACAGTCTGCTACATCGACTCAGGACTACTTTTCGCTTCTGATCATCATCACTGCACCCTGCAACATCGTATATCTGCTACAAATGGACATTGGTGCAAACCAGATGAGGATGGGTTCCCTCTTGAGTCTGGTTCCTCTCAAGGTTTCTCCCTTATGCCGTCTCGGGGAGTTTTTCCTTGCCACAGTTGTCACCGGCTCGCTCATCAGGGACAAACTTACTTATAAAGAACATATTCACTTTTATCACCACATTATCTGTGTAAAGCTGCTTGGAGACAATGTTCATTGTTAAAAGCGCAATACAAATAAAAATGGATTGAATTAAATTGAACATTGCAGGACAGTGGAGCTTATTATAAGAGCAAATGAGGACTTTAAAAGAATTACATACCAAACTTATGGTCAGTTGTTCACAAATGTTCCTAGTACAGTGTATTTTCTTTACATAAAAACTATTTTTGTACCGTCGGCAGACTGTAGAAGTCAACATGAACAAAAGGCTACAGTGAGGGTTCAGGATTTGTGCAAATTTCACTTGCAGTAGACCGAACAAAATATACTCATTGCCCTGCCTTTCCTGCATCCTTTGTATGAAGTTGTTCAGATAACCTTTACTTTTATTTTTCATTTGAAGTCAAGGTTGCCTGAAGAAACTGGAGATTGATAATAGTGAGGCGTTTTCGCAGATCCAGCTATTTTAAGTGAACTTTGGGTGCTAGCATGAACATTTCTAAAGAGAGAATGACAAGAAGATCCTGTGGTGGTCTTCTACTAGCATTCGAAATTCTTGGTTTTGTAGCACCAGTGATTGGGGTGTGGCATAGATTTATAGTCAAAACCCAGTTCAAAACTCAATGAGAAGATGAATATATTAGGTTTTAGGATACCAGGTTTTTTATTATTATTTAATTTTTTATTAAAATGGAGAATTGTTTAAAAAATGGTTTGCTAAAATGTCAAATCAGTCATTATAGATAATAAAAAGTAAATATAAGTTGCCTGGCTCCTATGATAGTGTGTAACACCAGTGACAGGTTGTCATTAGATACATGTGTGATACATTTTGAAACAAATATTTTATAGAAACCAGTTACACGTGTTACACTGTCATTGTGCATGATACAAATCTAACACCATTTTGTGATTATAACTGTAAATGAAACAGTTATTCTTTAACAAGGAACTGTCCTGAATGTGGTTATGGTACAGCCGATTTTACACCAACACAACAGGTTATTCATAAGTCAGAATATAATTACACATATAACCATTTTGGAAAGGTTAAGCCTTGTTATGTTTATTTTTTATTATTAGAACCTTTCCATTATTTTCAAAAGGTTATAAAAGGTTGATAAAGCTGCTATAACCATTTTGGAAAGTTTCTATTGTTTCCAGAGAGGAAAGTGCAAGAACCATAAATTTGACTCCTTTAGTGCTCAATGGAAAATATTGCAGGATGGGTAGGTTCCTACTTAGAACTTTTCCTACATAGATTTGGCAAATACGGTTATATTAGACAACCTACATACCTGCATAGAGAAATAGAATTTCTGCATATTCAGTATAAGGTATTACACAAGGGTCCTTAAATATTTGTTGAGGGTCATAATCTCCTAAGGAGAAGTACAAACCAACTGTACTGGATAGATTTTTGATCGTTACAATTTTCTTGCACAAAAACAACATCTGTTGCCACAACCTGGAAGCCCACACTTGTACAGAACATCCTTAGATACTGTAGTATTACAATTTCCTTTCACTGGAAGGCCAAAGCACCTCCAGCATGAAGGTACACAGAAGACACGGAGTGTGGAGGTTGGAGTGGAAGAACTCGAGTGTCCTCTCAACTCTTCAACCCCACTCTTTGAATTATATAAACTCAAACTGGAGACTCCTTACTTCCTACAACATAGGTGTCTGATCTCGCATGCATCTAAACACTAATTTCAACAGGCACGTGGAGAGTGAAGCTAATTATAACTGGAAATCTGGAATGAGATGTTTAATAAGCACATATGTATATTATGGTCAGGTTTCACCAAGGCAATGTGCATGAAGCCAACTTTGTAAAGACATGATGTGTGAAGTTTGGAGTGGAAGAACTCAAGTGTCCTAGATCTCCTCAATCCTATGGAAAATCTGGAGACTCAGTAAAGCCTTTTAGGGCGAGTGGAGGTTATTATAACATACATTCTGGAGTGAGATGTTCCATAAGCACATTGCGACATTAGTGTCGGCTTTCCAACAAAAATAGATTTGTTTTGATGATGATTGAGGAAAATATATTGTGTTGGGTCAGAAGGAGGAATTGGAAAGCAAAGGTGTGGAGTGGAGTGGAGTGGAGAGGTGTGGAGTGGAGAGGAGAGGTGTGGAGAGGAGTGCAGTAGGAGGAGGCGCTCAGATGACCGTGCGCGCGCGCGCGTGTGCCAACGCAAATAAAAAAAACACCCCGTACAGCTCGCGCGCTCCTCCGGACGCACCAACGCTTCACGTCTTTTGGTGCATTTTTTTTTTTTTTGTGACGTGAAATATACGGACGAACCATTAAATACGCAAGGCTTACGCGTGTACACCTCCGGCGATGCGACAGCGAGAAAACCGAGACAATTGGCGCATGCTTGGAACACATTAAAGCTCGTGCGTCTCGCTCTTGCTCTCGCGCACGCGGATCTCCAATCCAATTTTTTTTCTTCTTTTTCTCTATTGAGAACTGGAAACGTTTCTTCTCGCTCCTGACTCGTTTGTGCCAATCCAGGATGCCGATTCTGCAGCTATCCTCCCGGCATTTATACTAGTCGACGTTTACTCCTGAATCACCATGATTTCAAGATCCAAGCTGTCTTCATAAAGGAAAGAAAAATATTAATAAATATATTGCATTGGAAAAAAACATGTTCCCCGAAATCAACAACAAGGTAATGCGTTTATAAAGTCTTTAGGTTCCCGACTCATCCATGCATACACCGAGTGCCACACTGTATGCCATTGCATGTCAGATCTATAATTTATGAAGACATTTTTTTTTAGTGGTTGAATTTCCTGGTGCATAAATGACTTTGAACATTAAGACAGTCAGATCAGATTATTGTCAGCCTATAAATTATTTCAGCGTAGTCTCTTTTAGGTGGTGATGATGCTGTGCTTGGATTGTACATGAAGTTCTTGTGCACGGGATAAAATCTGCACCTGCACCTGCAAAAGTTTCTTAAGCTTCACAAATGATTTCTTCTGCTATATTTAAAAGCTTTGCTTCTAAGTTTAAGTCCTGCTCTTATTATTTTTTTCAGTGCATGCATGTTCTATTTTGTGTGCTTTCAGTGCTATAGCTTAACTGTGTCTCCTGATTAAGTAACAGTCCAAAGGACATGTGCAGGAACATATTTGGCAGGAAGACATATGATCGTTTGGTTGCTATCATAAACCTTAAGGTGTAGAGTCCTGCGAAGTGGTCTCAGAGGGGCGCAGCTGCAAGTTTCATGTCACTGCAAACTCCGGGTTGTTGTGGTTTATTTATGCTTATGTCCGGTGCTTTCCTTAAATAACTATCGCACTCTCTTTTTTTGCTCAACTATAAATCCTAAAAGTCTTGCTAGACAGAAATAGAGGGTCTGCATGGCCTCTGGGGTGGGCATAGATTTTTGTTAGTTTAAGTGAAGCAAAACTAGCAATTCGTTGACAGGTTTGTGGAGAATGAACCAAACAGTGGTCTTTTGGTTGAGATGTTATATGCAGAGACACCTTTATGACAGACTATAGATTGATTAAGGATGGGTTTTAAATTGAAAAACTTGGAGCCCCCTTTTTTAAGAGCGTATACAAATTCAAGCGAAAACAAAATTGTGACTCAAGCAGGAGTTCTCAAAAGGAGTTTCTGGGGGTCTCCATGGTTCTTTATGAGTCCAGTTTCTTCCTCATACCATCTCAGTGGGTTTTTATTTCCACTGTCGCCACTGACTCGCTCAATAGGGATAAACATATAGGGCTAAATTAATACAAAATTGTATATTTTCACTCTGTAATTCTGCAAAACTGCTTTGGGACAATGTCTACTGTTGAAAGTGCAATAGAGATAACACAGAATTGAATTAACTTGAATATGACACCAATAACCAAATTCCTTTATGCTTGTACACACTCAAATAATACTCATGAAATATTTGTGTACTAAGAGATCAGGCGAATATATTTTTATTTACAGGCTCCCTGGCTACAAATATAAGAATCTGAATAAAAATACATGGGGAAAAAATTCTCTTCTGTAAAGCGCATTTGTAAACAAGTGGAGGTGTTAATCTCTATCCAAAGGCCTTCGTGTGAATAAACATAACCCTACATCGTTACAAGTCATAAGCAACGCTCTCCTCTTTACCCCCATGGGGCAGATATCTAACCCAGCCAAGTTCCATTGTGTGTGTTTGGACAAGAATATAATTGCTTGGATTAGGAAAGCATGATCCACTTGATCCATGTGATCCTACAGCTCACATGGGTAGGATCATCACACTGTGTCCTGTCTGTCTAAGAATTTTGTCAAATGTCTGTATTGGGAGTTTTTCTATAAGCGATTGTTCTGTATTTTATGTGGAAACGTTTTGTGTGGTTCGTTTCTCGGCCCTGAAGCTTGTCCTGTGTTAGAACAGGACTAAAGGAGTGAGAATTGACAGAGCATGACAGCTGGGTCACTGCCCAGCTTTACCGGAGCATTTAGTCTGTCCGTATGCTGTCACCACTACTGGCACGCTGTCCTTATGATTAAGACAAACACAAAGCTGGGCTGTTTTTTTTTTCTCCACATGAGATATGAAGTTAATTACTTAACCTAATAAATGTATATGTTAGGAATATTTTCTTATTTCCACCAAACTTCCCTTTCACATTTGTTGTTGAGATTCAGATTATTTTCCTTTTCATTGCAGCCCAGATTTACAAAACACAGCATGTTTTTACCAACAGAAGTCTTCGATGATTCACGCAGTGATGAATAAAGCTGTGTGAATTTCAAGGCCAGAGATGATGATTCAGCCTCTATAAACAGATACCCACGGCGTCTTTAAGAGGCGTCGGAAGCTGTAGGAAGCGTTATTGTTAGCATTCTCGCTTACAGTTGCTGAAAGTTACTACCGTTACTATGTTTTCTTTTTGTTTTTGCAGACAGGTAGACCGGAGGCTTTCCCTCACCCACAGAGATTGCAGGCCGAAAGCACTCGCCTGGGGCCCAACCCCAACTTTTCTCAGGTATGACGTTTAAAATCTGAATGACTCACACTGACGCAGATGTAGAAAATGTTATGTAGGGAGTTACTACAGCCAGTTGTGTCTGACAGTCCAAAGACATTGATGTGCAATTTACCAACTTACCATACAAATTTACCGCCAGTGTCCAGTGTCACTGAAGTTACATACTCTAGTTCCAATTCCCAAGAAATGAAAATTCCACAAAAAAAGAAAAACCCATATATATATATATATATATATATATATATATATATATTTTTTTTTTTTAATTTATTAATTTTTTTATTAATTTTTTTTAAAGCAAATACATTTTTATGGCATTCATTTTATTGATGTGCATTTTTGTTTGGAGCATTTTTATAAAAAATCTAAATAAATAAATATAAGCAAAATTAAAACCTTCAACGAAACAGATATTTATTCACGACGTCCACCGAAATTGTTTTTGTTGATGCGGCACTAAAATCTAGCACTAAAATTCGCCATGATCCGGCAAATAAAAACCGTCCGTGTGGAAACATAGCAAAAGTTCCATTTGGTGTCCTGATGATTAACGTCATTTAAAACACCATCATAACTTTAAAACATTTACAAAAGTATTTTGTCTTCATGCTCTATGTTGAGTTTGGTTTCAATAATAGTCATATATTCGCATAAAGCATCAATATTTGTCCATGCCCATGCTGATTAGAGTATTGGAAACCTTTTTCTAATTGGGTGACTGGTTTCAACTAATTCTTAATTAGTTCAAATTAAATATAATTAATTCTGTTTCCGTTATTGCTTAGTAGAATCACATTATTGATGTTGTCATATTATTAACATTTTATTAAGCAAATTCTTTAACTGATTTTTGTGAAAAAAAAAGAAAAAAAAAGAAAAGAAAATTAAGTCCATTACAACTATTACTATACATCAAGGATGGAACATAACTGGTTAAAGATATGTGGCTGATACTACGAGTGCAGGTTAAACTGCGTTAGCTAGACATAAAAACTTCAAAAACCTGAATTTGTCACCCAAGATTTTTTCAGGACAGAAGATTGTAATTGAAAATTTTAGCACCATCCATCAGCTGCTGCTGGACCCCTGAATAGGGCCCCCAACCCTCAGCTGCTTATAACTTTTAATTTAATTAGGATTTTTTTTATGAGAATTTGCCGTTTTAACTTATTAATGCCGTCTGACCTGTGTTAAGTGCTACAGCTGTTAAACTGTAACTGTAAAAGCTTCTCATTGACAGTCCATAATCAGTGAAACGTCAGCCACGTGCAGCACAAACACCGCACAGACGTCACGCAGAGCCCATTACCGCCGGAATCCATTGACCTGAATTTGGATTTAATGCGCTGCCGCAGCACACGAGCGCCTCTTGTTTACACCTCGTGTTTGTGTTACAGTGATGAACCCGGCTTGCGTGGTTCTGCATTAGCCTTTGCACTAAATTTAGCTTCTGTCTCTATGCTTCTTAAACCAGTTTGACAGATATCTGCAGCGGGTCTGGGACACACGAGATTAAATATCAAGTACATCTATAGATAGGATTGCTCTTTTTTTCAGCCCAGAAGTTTGTTGAGCTTTTTTGGGTTTTAAGATTCAAGAGAAAGAAGACAAAAGAAGACCCAGGAAGCTCACGTGGAGCTCTTTTGTGAAATATCGACCCACATTTTACTACTGAAATTCAGAAGGGCAAAAAAGGAAAAATATAAAAACAATTCATCCAAAATCAGCAGTGATTTGGATTCGTCCAAAGCAACTAGAAATTTGTTGTACTGAGAAATAGGCATTATTTGATACACATCTGTAAAGTTGCTGAGCTAATGATGTATACAGAAAACAATACATACTGTGCGCAGGCGGCATTATACACGTCTAAATATAGCACATCTGGAAAGCAGGTCAGCGCACAGAGAGGAACGTGACGATTTTTTTCTTCAGCTCTTTTACGCTGTAGAGAATGCTAGTCCATGTCAGGCCTCCCTTTTTGCTTTTATTCCCCACTCACAATCACCCTGTGTCGAAATTCCATCCTCTCTGTAGGGGGGCCAGGTCACTCGGGTCGTAGACCGCTCGGCCTGCGAGCTGACAGCGCTGTATGTCTCTTAGAAACCATTACGTTTATGGCAGAGCCGCTAGTCAGATCCATTTAGTCAGTGAGCTGTTTAAGTTCACATCAAGAGTTCGGAATATTTCATTACACTGCCCTGTGATGAATAGGATTTTATAGGATTTAGTTTGAAACTATTAAATAATAAATAAATGATCATTAAAAAAAGGCCAAACCTCCTTAATCTCAAAAATAAAGTGTTTGGTTATTTATTTATTTATTTTCTTTTATTAGTTGTAGTAGCACTGGTTGTAATATTCATAACAATTTCTATAGATTTTGCGAATCTCTGAAGTAATGACCTCCGACTGTGTTCATGTATAATGTTTTATAGAAGTACTGACCCCTGCGATCATGTGTAATATGTGTGTTATAAAAGTACTGACTCTGTGTTCATGTATAATGTGTGTTACAGAAATGTGGAACGGGAACTGGAACCTTACCTCAACTCGACCCACCGGTTAAACAGGTGGTGGTGACCAATGGCAAACTTCCCCACCAATCTGATGGCACCTTACCCAACATTGTCAAACAGTTGGTGCAGAATGTTCAACAGAGTCAGGTGAGAGGACACTTCCTATTGCTCAGAGTCCAAAAAAAGTATGATTTTGGATCAGTTAAAGGAGGATTGATCTCTAAAATTAAACTCTTTTTCCTTGGTATATAAATAATAGTGTTATACGCTAGAGATGTGTTACTGTGTCATCCGGGTCATGGCACCAAGCTGCTAGAATTTCTGCTGCAGTGAGGCGAAAACCAAGAGACTGTTGTAGATCCTCAGACTCTGATACGAAGCACACCAAATTACAAGAAGTGCCATGATGCCAAAACTGATTTCTATGGCACATCCACAAAAACAGTAGCTGCCCAGGGTGAATGAGAAATGCAATGTTGTGGGCATCTTTAGGCATTGTTAAAAAAGAAGCCTAGGCATAACCTACCATAACTTTCTGAAACCTGAAACATTGTTTACAGCCCACAGAAAATGATGCACAAAGTACATTATCTGAAGGCCATGTCATTTTGTATTCTGTATATTCTGTGTCTATTTGTCTATTAATTGAGCATCCTGTGTACTTCAATAACCTTCTCTCTCGTTCAGGAGGAGCGAGAGCGGCCACGGCCGCAGTTCCCAGCTCGGTTCGGTTCCTCTGTGGACAACATCTCCGAATCTCTAACCAGAAGCATCATTAACAAGTTTGAGAAGATCAGGACTTACGAGGGACAGCGGCTTCCAATGTCACCGACAGGTAAAAAGTGTTATTGTTCATTTTGAATTCTTGTGACACGTTAATGAGCTTCATAAATTATGCACTGTTCTAGAAAAATAATAACTGACCTACTCATGGACCTGCCCTGCGGTTAATTATTTACTTATAACTGCACAATGACATTGAACATTTTCATTGTTAAATAATTGCAATGATTAATACACAGCTTTCCAGCATACCTTTAATTGGTTTAAAATGACATTGATGTGTTGATAAATGTAGAATGCTGTAAATATAGTTTACCATGTAACTGAGAAACCACAGGGTACAAACTCCTCTATCCTTAATACTTTCTCTGGAAGGAAAAAATGCTAAAACACTGCCCCTGGAGACTCCTTCCATGAATACTTCATTAACTCCTAAAAATAATAATTTATAACCACAAAAAACATCACCAGAGCAACATTTATACGCATTTCCTTGTTAAATACCAACACTTCCTTATAAGTCCTTGTGAATGAGCTGTTGCTATAGAAACCCTACTAGAACCCTATTAGACCAGCACTGTGGTATAAATAGCATTTAATTAGGCTTTTTTTTAACCACACTGGATTCTAATCCCTCAAATGATGATACGTCGATATGCAGTAAATCATAGTTAATGGTTTGTTTGATATCATAATGTAACCATCTCTACTCCAGTGAATAAAATATAATGACAAAAATCTGTCACTTCATCTGTAACAGTGAAAGCGTCCTGAAAGTCTGTTGGTCAATGATGCTACTCATTAGTCGAACGGTGTGACCTGTGGTTGTGAGTAAATAATTAAATCCCTATAGTTTAAACTCAGCTGAACCGGAGAAGTCAGTTCAGACCTCTTGCAGGCATGGTCAAATATTACATGCAGTTGCACAAGAAATCCTAAAGCAAATATTTACGCTTTATTTGTATTTATTCAGCTGAAGTTTTTATTCTGAACTGCTGACACAACTTACATTATACAGGAATGCTTTAGCTTAAAAAATTGACAAGCAATTGACTACAACATTCACTGTAATATAAATAAACACACCTCATGTACAGTTTCTTGACATCTTATTTTGTGTTCTTTTAAGTTTGTGGGAACAACCCGGATGTTAAATAACTGATCAACCATCAGCGTATATAATCTATCAGTCGCTTCTTTTGGAGTTCTTACAGATCACTGTGTGCTTTTTAAAAGCAGTAACAGAGTGACAAAAAAATAGGAGTCCCACACCTTTTCCTACAATGTGATTCCTTGCACACAATCTTCAAACACTCATTGTAGAACAAACCTGCTTTTCACCAATGCCATCGCACCCTGTCCGAACCCACGATGCCTCGCCCCTCACCTACTTATGTATGTTCTACTACAGTGTCTTTATTCTCTGAGTATGTTGCTCTAGTTTGTATCATATTATTTATCATTTGTGAAAATGGCTCCAGAGTGGAGAAATCTTCCTAAGAAAAGAGCACCAATAAAATTCCTTTTAATTCCAGGTTAGAATTGGATATTAGATTCGACCATATATGGTATTGTGGGATTTTGATCGCTACACTTTGTGATTGAACGACTAGAGAAAATTCATTCATACTTCAATGGAAAATTCAGAAACAACAAAACGCCATTTTCTCCTTTTTCTGCTTTGAATATTAAATAAAAAAAAATGAAGACAACGTTGTTCACAGTTTGTTTTTAATAGTGAAAAGCTGAAAAAACAACAAAAATGCAATGTACACAGACCCAATTTACATCTTTTCTCTTTGTCTCTCTACGAACAGCTGCGCTGAAGCACTTTCAGAGCCAGCTCACAGAATATGAGCAGGAGGAGATTATGGACTACACTGAGATCTGGTACCTGGGCTTAGACACTAAGAAGATCCAGGGCTGTCAGGGATCAGCACAGAATTCAGGCTACGATGACGAACATGGTAGTTACCTAAAGGTAAACAGGATGATTGGGAAATCCCAGTTAGGTTATGCTGTGGGCAATATTTTTTCTAGAGAGATTACATTACTGTAAGTCAATAATAGCGATGGGTAAATAAAAAGCAATGGCATGATATTCATTCTTTGTTTTTTCTAATACGAGTGTTGAAACTTCCAGTATCAGCCGATACTGATATCTGCTGTATCTATTCTAGATCTATATTGATATCCATATTAGTTTCTTTAGGAGCAATTTTTCATAAGTATTTCACACAATAATCACTTACCTTTTAAATGTTATGAATAATAATGTATAAGCTTTCCTATTTGTTTGAGGATCCTATATCTTAAGTTATTTCACTGTTGTCTGAGCCACAGTTTTCAACCCAACACGGGTACTGTTTATTAGACCAGTACTTCAGGCGTTTCTTACACAGTCAGCATTAAACTAATGCTTTAAAAATGCTTTAAACTAATTATTGGTTATGTAGCATAACATAATGAACATAATACCAGCTGCCAGATTATTTAAAATACACAAGGAGTGTATTGGAGTCTGCAGGTGGATACGTTTTTTTGCTTTAACACGTTAAATTTGACAGCCCTAATTAATATATTAATACAAAAGAATTTTAAATGTGTTTATCTAATGAATGTATCCAGGCTGAACATCCAATATATAGAACACAAGCAGAGAAAAGAGGATGACGATCAGGTGATCAGGAATGTCTCTCTTCTCAGGCATGTTTACATCGCAGCCGAACCCAGAAGAAATCCGTATATAAATGCGTATATCTGCTCTCTTCCACATATACATTATTTCAAAGCAATCTATATTAGGTTGGTGTTGATCCGAGTAATAAAAGAAAGTAAAAACACCACAGTTAAACTTGTGATATCTGGATGGTAAACACTTTGATGAGTGGTTTCATTAAGGTTGAGGTACAAGACGCTCACGTTTGATCGTACTAATCTTGGCAAACCATGTCTTGGAGGTCATACCGTAATACACCCTGGATGGAGTGTCGGTCAATCTTTGGGGATCATTCACACGTAGGATAATTTAGCTTAGCCTATCTGCCTATTGACAGGTTTTAAGGGAGGTGGGAGGAAACCGGAGAGAACCCAAGGATGTAGACACCATGCAAAGAGACTCCCCACAGAGAGTAACCCGAACATGAGATCGAGGCGGGAATCCTGGAGTTGTGAGACAGCAACGCTACCCACTATGCGACCTCAACACCAAGATCTTATGCCTTATTTTTGCTTTTGCACTATGATCACAAAAATAGGGTTTACAGTTCTCATGCCAGATGCAGACTAAAATAGCTGTGCTTTGGCTTTCCATAACTAAGACATGACCATATATGATGTATGTGCAGGTTCTTCATGACCATATCGCATACCGCTACGAGGTCCTGGAAGTAATTGGGAAGGGATCTTTTGGACAGGTCCTCAAATGTCTCGATCATAAGACCAATGAGATGGTGGCTATCAAGATCATTCGCAACAAGAAAAGGTATTTAAAAAACATCTCTTCTTCAGTTTCAGCTACGTAAAGGGACAGCAAAACATAATATAGATGCTAATTGTTGTAATGTCATACATGCAAATGTCTTAGTAATGTTTAAAGCATATTTGAGGTTATTCCTGTTTTCTGTACAACAAATTTGATCTAATTTGACCTTATAATTGCAGACTAACCTTCTTGAAGCCTCGGGGTTTCAATAATACATTTAGATTAGCAGAATGCAACTTTTTTGTTTGAGAAACGTGAAAGATTTCAGTGTTAAGGTGGAAGTGTTTCTGGGAATGTTTTAGCAGTAGGACATAAATGTTTTAGTGATTAATACAACACACGTCTCCAAAACATTGCAGAAACATGCTAACAGAAACACCAGCTAACGCATTCAGATTAGCTAGATGTTTTCAGAAAGTTGTAGATCATAAAAAGTTTGTTTGGTTTCTCAAGCATTTTGGGTGTTTTTAGAACAATGTTGGTTTGAAGTTCACAACACTGGTATATTTCAGAATGAGTTACTGCCTAACTGGGAAACTGAGAATAGCAACATTCTAATAACATTACCGTTATATCGTATATATATATGTTCGGGTGTAGGAACGTTATTTTTTTTTAGAACATTGCAGCATTTCCAACATCTGGACTCCTAAATGCTCTGATAATATTTTCAGAACGTTTTCAGAGCATTCACTATTAGCTGGATCTTTGCTTTGCAAGCTAGTTTTTGCAGAAGACTCTACTATCGCTCACTTTTATGTTTCATTTTATTTTTAATTGCATGAGCACGAGTAAGAAGCCGAGGGTCACCATGACAAACTGAGAGGTGTTAAAAGATACCTGTACATACCACCTTACCTTTCTTTGGAGGCTTTTCAACCCGCATCACGCCCTCTTGAATTGATAGAGATGACATCAGGCTTACTGCCTTAATAATGCAGGAGACAAAACGAGAGCTTAGTGGCTGCCTCGTCATCACAACACTTGCTTTGGCTTTTAGGACTTTATTGGACGAGGATGAGAGTTTTTTTATCTATTCATAGTTACATGTAATGTTCTGAAATGTCCATGACACAAGTTCCTCTTATTAATTACACAAAAATCTCTTGACACCTGACCATAAAATTTGTATTTGCTTTTTGAAGATCCCATTCTATCCCCATCTATCTACCTATTTGTCTGTCTGTCTGTCTGTCTGTCTGTCTGTCTGTCTGTCTGTCTGTCCATTATAGGTATACATCCACCCACCCATTCCAGATATCTATCTATTATCTATCTATCTATCTATCTATCTATCTATCTATCTATCTATCTATCTGTCTGTCTGTCTGTCTGTCTGTCTGTCTGTCTGTCTGTCTGTCTGTCTGTCCATTATAGGTATACATCCACCCACCGATTCCAGATATCTATCTATCTATCTATCTATCTATCTATCTATCTATCTATCTATCTATCTATCTATCTATCTATCTATCTATCTATCTATCTATCTATCTATCTATCTATCTATGATTTATTTAAATGCATTGCTAACTGCATTTTATTGGCCATGTACTTGTTCTTTGCACACTAAAAACAAAGTCTAATCTAATCTAATCTAATCTTTGTTATGCTGGAAAAGGTTTGGGTGTCCTAGTTGAAGTGAAGGGAAAATGTAATTTTACTGCATCCAAAGACATCCTATAAAATTGTGTGCCTCCGACTTTGTGGTAATGGTTTGTGGATAAACCACATTAGGCTGGAAAAGTCAGGTGTCCCAATACTTTTGTCCAAATAGTGTTTATTATAGCAGCTGTAAACAGTCATTCTCTCACTTTCTCTTAAATTCAACAAGACATGTTACAGAGAAACTGTAAACTCTTCTGCTCTGAAGAATTTCGGTGTCAGGAAATATACAGCTACACACTGGAGACTCCTTCCGAAATGATAAATAAATCTCTAGAAAATGTTCCTCATATCAACAACTCATCTAGAAGATGCATTCAGACGAAATGAAATAAACCTGTGATTTGCAGCTGCATTATTCTGATAGCTGCCTTGATCTTATTAAAAAATCAATAGATTT